>NC_142527.1:20792700-20805200 GCF_964205215.1 Stylophora pistillata | reverse complement strand
TTTCATTCCTCTAATTCAGATTAAGGAGCAATATTCCAAAGATGATAACTTTTTTGCCGTTAAAGTCCTATCATTCAGGTATTTGAAACTAAGCTAATGGCGACGATAAATGTCCATTCCACATGTCTTTCACTTCAATACCAGAGCTTTATGGTATAAACACAATCAGATAGTAAATTAACAGCTTTTCTTTGTGTTTATGGTCAGACAAGGAAGTGTTGTGGTGAAATTCAGGTTGAAATTTAAGCAGAAGCTAAAACAAGAAGACGCTTTAGCACCGCTAAAAGAGGGATTAAAAGATGGCCGAATGGGCTCCTTGAGGGTTTATCCTGAGTCTCTAAAAGCCAAAAGTGACAAAGAAGGTAAATAGAGAGGTCATATGATTTTCACCAATCCGTAATCATAGGCCTTGAGGCCCTTCCCGTTAATATCCTTGTGTATAAATAGTTTCCTACAAATATGTTCTTTTTCAAAGTTTTGATTACAGTAAAAACCCGCATACAAGAACACCCATTTTCGGGATTCGGGCTAATTGGGGTCTTATATATCGGGTATTTTAGGTGAAATCAGCCTGAAAGTGTTCTCAAGTGTTCTTAATTTTTTACTTCTAAAAAAATGTAAGGGATCTACTGACTAACTATGATAAAACACATAACTTATAATTGTAATTATAAGACTTTTAATTCCAAATACAGTTCTTGTACATTTGCTATACAGAGCAAGTTAAATTACTAGCATTTATACAGAGATCTTAGTGCAATACCACAGTAAAGCTACAGACACTGTTTGTTCTGCAGTAAATGGCTTGAACCCGGGGGTAACATGTGAAGGTGTAGTCTGATCGTCCGGGTGAGTGTAGTCCTGAGAAGGACTGTTGTCGGTGGTAGTGACTGACGTTTCGACAACCTGTGCGGAAGTCATCATCAGAGTCAAGTGAATGATTGTGGTCACTAGAATGTTCTTATTCCAGTTCGTGTACAATGATCGGTTGGTTTTGCTATACAGCCAATAACATCACGGCAAAACCAACCGATCATTTTACACGAACTGGAATAAGAACATTCTTTTGACAACAATCATTCACTTGACTCTGATGATGACTTCCGCACAGGTTGTCGAAACGTCAGTCACTACCACCGACAACAGTCCTTCTCAGGACTACACTCACCCGGACGATCAGACTACATCTTCACTGTTTGTTCTTTTAAGAAGAGTTTTTATATATAAGAACAATTTTCAGGCTGAATGTGTTCTTATATATATGCTCCTTTTTCACATGTTCTTGTATGCGGGTTTTTACCGTACTTCGAAAAAAAATTATTCACTTTTGTTTTGTTTGATTTATTTTGTTGTTGTTGTTAATATCACTCTGAGTAAAAAAAAATAAAGCCAAAAGAAAAAACAAATTAAAATGAACTAAGATCCCCGGAATCGCTCAATGTATGTTGATATATATAATTACTAGTAAGATACAAAACTCGTGTCTTGTTAAAATAGCTTTCTATTCTAGTTAAAATTTTTGGTTGAACTTTGCTTTGACTTTTCTCATTGATTTTCCCCTTCCATCGCTGGGATTTTGGATTTTTTTTCTCTTATTACACTTAGAAACTGCAGAGTCCAAAAATTCCTTGATGATAGGAGTTAGCATTTCATTTGGAGGAATATTTTTTCTTGCTCTCATTACAATTGCTCTCGTTCGTTACTGCAAGCGGCACAATGACATAAACAATAGTGGTAGTTCAGATGGCATGCCCACAGAAGTGTCATTCTCAAATCTTGCTACTTACGCCTTGAGGGATGAAATCGAAGGCAATGCTCCCTATGAAGAAATACCAGTCTCCCTTATTGGAAGCAACCGACATGAGACACTGGGCATCTCCAATGAAGGTGTACAATATAAGAAGCTGGACGCCTCAAGTTCAACTAATAATCCTCCTGAGGATTTGGGTACCCTAAATAAAGCCGTTTCTTACGACGAATTAAACCTCTCGACTGACGCAGATGAATATGCATGAAATTTCCTCCTCTACCAAACATAGGAGGTAGGCACACTCCTAAAGAAACGAACGGATAAGTCAAAGAAATCGGATTTTTCATTATTTGCTTGCATTTTATTTTAGTTAGAAAAAGACGGAGCGTTATCTTGTGTAATTGATTCTCAGGTAGCTCGATGAATTATTGGTTTAGTTGTTTTAAAATACTTCGTTGTAAAGGTTACTGCCTCATTGCTGATAAGACTAACTTGGGTGTAAGGGGTAAAAATTAAAAGAAAAAAACAAGTAAAAATCCGCAATGAAAATAAGTACAAACAGGTTTGCAATTTATTATGACTATCACTACTTAGAAGACGTGTTTTGTTGCATTTTACATACACACTTTTGTATTTAGATTAGACCCCGCCTTTTACAGATTGCTTTTTGGCGAATAAAAAGATGAGATTTTTTATCTTAAGTTTACTATTTTCCATTTGTGTGTGTGTGTGTGTACTTTCTTTGTGCCAATTTTATGGCACTAATCAACCAAAGATGAGGCTCTGTGATCTTTTGAGAAAGAGGATATTCTGTTCGAATTATAGTATAAAGTCTTTGCCGTTCTTCTCCTCCTGGACAGCAAACATTCTTACTCCTGCGTCGGGTGCGTTTGTGAGTCGTTTCTGCGTAACAAATTTAGCGATGATCTGTTTCCAACCAGCAGATTATACACTATAGTTCACTTCACCAGACCCAGAAAAATTAATGTTCAATCACTTTATTTGGGAGGAGGTTCTCTTACTTAAAACTTACAGGCTTGAAGAGCGCATTTATAATGATAAAAGCCTTGTATAATGATGCCTTTATTTCACTCGGCAGTATTTATAACACAAGTGCTAGTGGGAGCCGAGCAAACAACTGAAACAAGTAATTCAAATTGAACATAACATTAATTATTAAGAATCTCAACTGGCCGGAGGCAAACCAGTTGGCTATTTAAAAGCATGGCCGAGGATTTGAACTCGGAGCTACCTTGAAACAAATCCAGATAGTGGTCAGGGCGGGACTCGAACCTGGAAGCAGTGGATTGCGAGTCCGACACGCTGACCACTCAGCCGCGCAGGCCAGGTATACTCTAAACGCGGTTGTGCTAATGCTGCATTCCATCCTACTTCAAACAATACCGAGCCAACCAAATTAAATTATGAAGCTCTTCATGGCAAGGTCTTTTCTGAGATTATTTCCAAGTAAATATGGCCCAGAAATCCAATGCACTCGAAATCGAATTTCACGTGTAATCACAAAATGTGTTAGTGTCTGCTCAGCGCTCACGCGGAATGCCCTCAGGAAAGGTAATTTTCAAGTTAATAATTATGAATTTGTATACAAAATAGCACATATATTAGTCACCTTTATAATTCTGATTTGCTTTGATGATTGCGGACTTTTTGTTAGTCAAAAAGTTCGGTTGTTCTTAAAGTCTAGCTAATCCAGAATATTTTCAAGTAAGCGTTTCTATCTACTTGGCCTCATGCCCAGTACACTTAATGGAGAATCCAATGCGCATGACTTTAAAAAGTCCAAACACTGGAATGTCATATTATTTATGCTATGTACTTGGAATATTAATGACCTAACTGAAATTTGGACAATAAAAAAATTATATTTTGGTTACCGTCACGCGTTTTACACACTTAAGCGTGTGTATATCTGACGGATATTCTGGCCTATTTTCATCATACTCTAAAAAATCTACATTCCGTAAGAATTCTTTTAAATAGAGGTAGCTCACGTAAGGGAAAGTACGTTTTTTATTGGGGGTGGGCCGGAGTATTTTAGAAATTTTTTGCCAAAAACGTCGTGGCCCTCCCACTTTCCAGAATGGATTAATGCATGACCCTTCATAAATGCCTAAACAAAAAGGATCTGACCCTCCCCCCCACCTCCTCCAAGACAAAAATAACCGTAAGTGAAAATAACTAACCGGAAGTGTTGCTCACATAACCGTGTCTGCGCACAAAGCAGTTAATTTCGTGGCGTTGCACGGTGAAAACTTAAAAAATGGGCAAGGATTTGCGAGGAATAGAAAGAGGGAAATGCGCTTGTGGAGAATGCGAGGATTTCATGAGGTCAGATGGAGCAACTTGTGGCTATTGTGGCTGTTTGCCGACTCGCTATTCTAAAATGGATGCCTGCTACTCCTGTGACTCTGTTGGTAGCACATCGGGTGCGGGAACAAGTGAAAGTACAAGTCCAGAGAAGTGGAAAGATGAAGATCTGGGGTAGTTTCCGAACCCAAAGGGCGAATATACTGAGTTCTCAAATAGCATTTTGAGAGAAAGGTGAGCTTTATATGGAGTATTGGCGAATGTCGTGTAAAGAGTGTCGTGTAAATGTCGTGTAAAAATTTTGCGAGAAGGATGAGACTACCAGCGCTCCACTTCCAACTCGACGACCAAATCCCGACTATGGCAGATAGACGAGACTTTATATGGACTTTCTGAAGAGGAAGTTAAGTCTCTTTCAACGTCAGAACTAGACGCGCACAGCAGTAAAGTCGTGGAAAAAAAAGCGTGGGCTGTTGCTGAAGAAGTGTGTGTTCGAATTGACGACTCCCTAGCGCCACGGGGGTATATTTCATCATTTTCGGTCGACCGACCAGAACATCAATTTGTCTACAACCGTGAGTACTCGAAAGAGTATCTTGGAGTCTCCAACAATTAAAAGAGTTTGGTTCCGGGGCATGGGTATATTTCCAAGCAAGAACAGTTGGAGAGCCTCCATTGTAAGAAAGGTGAGCTTTGTATGGAGTATAGGCGAATGTCGTGTAAAGAGAGAAGTGGCAAACTATGTAAATTTTGCGGGAAGCATGAGACTACCAGCGCTCCGCTTCCAACTCGACGACCATATCCCGACTATGGCAAGCTACCAAACTTCCATTATCTCTCTTAGAGTGCAACCCCCACCGATGGCTGTGAGCCGGATGACTTCCAGCCTCGAGCTCAGATTAAGCGATTGTTTGAGGAAAGTGAACTAGTCAGTGGGGACAGTGAGGCTATTAGAAGATTTTCAGATAAATACATTGTCCCCGAAAAGCTTGTAGCAGAGTATGTTGAGCACCTTGCCCAGATAAAAATGCGCAAGGAGAAGAAGAAAGAGGAGACTGAAACTGGAGTGAATGGAACGGCTGAACCGGAAGTACAATGACATTGACTGGGTTGGACTGTACAACTCCGATAAGCTGTCGTCCTTGAGGGTGGACGAACTATCCTTGTACTTTTCCCATCACAAGATCACCTTCAACGGGAAGAAAGCTGAGAAAGTCGCAATGATAAAGGCGCACATTGGTAGCTTGCTGTACAATTTAATGGGGCGTCAACAACCTCGGAAATCCCCACTCAGAAATGTACAGCAACAAGTGACCTCGTCACTTTCCGAGGTGGAAACTGACTCGCAAAGTGATGTAATAGATCGAGTTGTCGGTTCAAGCCCGAGTAGCTCAAGTAATGAATCGTCACCGGACACTAATTTTATACCAGAGCCCCGCGCGGAAACATTACCGACGTCAAAATATAGACGAAAGTGGGCACGGGTCGAGATGGACAATTACGTTAGGTGGGACAAGATAGCTTTTTGACATAATATTTCTACATCTGTTTAAAATGATGTAGATTGATTTAGACTGGTAGCTTTGCTTGTATATATAAGTTTTAGGTTTCTATACACTTCGCGTGTTTGGTAACAAATAACTAAAAGTCAACTAACCGACATGGAGTAGTGTTTTCCTTACCAAAAAAAAAGTGACCCTCCCTCGGCTGCGTATCAAACAGGCTTGACCCTCCCCAATTTGTAAAGTATTTACTAATGACCCTCCCCTCCGAAGCCCCGGCCCACCCCCCCCCCCCCAATGAAAAACGTACCTTTCCTGAGAACAAACTAGATGATTTCCGGCCTCCAAAGAAATTCATAGCCTTCGCAGTTCGTAAAGCGCGTGTTAATGCGGTCATAGTGATATAGACCTTTATCCCCTAGGTTTTGGAGCTGTGGATACTTTCTTTCGTAGTGGCGTCTGTGTTCTAAATTTTCTCATACCCTACACAAATATAGACGAGCTGAAGATTCTACACTTCAAATTGTTCATGTATTATAACAGAGTCGCATTTCACATGCTGCAGTCGAACCTTCAGTCTGTTCAATATACAAAACCTTATTGGTTTGTCCGCATTGTACAACATTCGCCAACGGCAAATGTTGGCTCTTGCCGCTTTAAACCGACGTCGACGGATGCAGAGAAGAATAAATCGCCGACTTAGATGTTGGTTTTTACCTCGGCCACGACAGTCATGGTTCGAGATCCATTATAATGATCACCGGATTCCTGATGACTTCCTTAGGCAACAGCTCCGAGTTCGAAGGACAACTTTTAATCAGCTTTTGAACATCGGAAGTCCACATGTCCAAGACAAGATACATGGATGCGAAACTGTATTCCAGCGGAAAATATTTTGGCAATAGGTTTATACAGATTAGCACATGGGAATTCGTATGTTTCCATTGCCCCTGTTTTTAACGTCGGAAAGTCCACATGTCGTGAACGCTTTATACGGTCAGTGAAATCATTACATCAAGTTTCCTACGACGATTGCGGAGATGACTGAGTGTACTGCAACTTTTGAGAGAACCAGATCTGAGTTGCCAAACGTTGCTGGTGCTATAGATGGGACAAATATCCCAATCATCGCGCCCAGAGAAGATGCAGTCGACTATTTTAGTCGTTACCAGCAGCATGATATGATTGTTCAAGGAGTTGTAGATGGCACTGGAAGATTCATTGACGCATTTGCAGGATTCCCTGGAAGTGCGCATGATTCAAGGGTTTTGAGAAACAGTAACATTTATAAAGAGGCTGAACAGAGAAACAACATCTGCAGGCTCCACGGTTAGATATTGATGGGAATGATATACGTCCATACCTAGTTGGAGATAGCGCTTATCCGCTAACACCTTGGCTCATAAAACCATTTCCAGAGGGAACACAAGATCCCTATGAAAAAACGTTCAATAAAGAGCTTAGCAGAGCAAGAGTTGTTGTAGAACGTGCCTTTGGATTTTAAAGGGACGTTGGAGAGTGCTACAGAAACGCTTAGACAGCTCCCTGAATTTTGCAATGAAGACTACCATTGCATGCATTGTTCTTCATAATTTTTGTATAGAAGCTAATAATGACTGGGATGATGAAGATGACTATGGCCACCCGACAACGATGATGGAAACAATAATGTAGTTGATAGAGATGCTGATGAAATAAGGGGTGCACTAAAGGACTTTGTTTGCGGCAACGTATAGATAGCTCAAAAACATTTTATTTTTTATTCCATTTACAAAAATAAAAAGTCAAGTGTGCTTGTACATTGTCTAATTTTTTAAACTCGATCATCAATTGTATCGTGATTTCTAATGTTTGATAATACGAAAGTCCAATATTCCATCATGCTAAAATGTTCTATCATACTAAGATGTGCCCAATCATTCATACAAATCGCTATAATCAGTTTATTTTGAATCGTTTCATGGAATCTAGCTTAAGTTTGTCTCTGATATTTTAAAATAAAACTCACTGTACTTTAAAATAATCATGATCATATATCGTATTAATGCGTAATGACAAGAGATCTCCGCATTAAATCTCATTAAACAGTAACAAAATAATAGTTCGTGTGTTCAATTCATACTTCAGACAGTTCATTCTTTCTTCTTATTTTCCATACACTTATTAAAACAGCCAACAAGTTGAGCTGGATTTGCTGTGCTTGCGAATCTTTCATCCGCCCCATAATACTAGCCATTTGTTTCCCTCCAGTGGCAAGCTTTTTTATGGCCTCCCCAATTGTATCATCTTCGCTGTCGCTGTCATGCACTCGAGCGGGCCACTTTTGACCCTTTACTTTTTTTCTTTCGCGTCTTCTTGGGACTGAACTAACAACAGTTGTAGAGATGGTGCAACCAGCTGGACTGGAACTGTTCGGCGTTTCAGCGGCACTTGTTTCTGGATTATTTTCCGAGTTTCCACTGTTTTCTGCAGCCTGTGTGCCAGCTTGCTCCAAGTTGTTACAAGTGATGATATCACGGCAGCCAAGGACAGAATTCCAGTCCTACTTTTCTTTCAATCGGTTCTTTAAATGCTTAACTTTGCGCTGACACTGGTCGACGGTTTTTTATTTAGGCCTTGTCTTTCGTTCAGCGCCTTGGTGCTTTCCTCCCAGGCTTTTCGGCTATCGTTGCTTTCTACTTTTTCAATATTGTCAGCCCAATGCGGCAATACTGCTTTTTCGTCGTCTAAACTCTATCTCTCTCTTTGGTTGGACTTTTTTGCTTCTCCTGTGGCAGCTGAAGGGACTGGTGATGGCTGGATTAGCTGCCGATGATTTAAAAGCCCGGTCAAAAGACGGCTGCGAGGTTGAAGGCTGCGAGTCTTGGAAAAATATCTGCGAGCCAAAGGGTGAAAACAAACCATCCCCATAGCAATAACATGATCAGGCGAATAGTGCAAATTTGTAAATTGGTAGGGTTGAAATCCGCCATAGGGACCAGTTAAAGCGTTTGTAGAGAAAACCGGTGACTAAAATATTAAACCGATAGCGTGTTGTCTTTGCAGAATTGCAAAAATCCAATTTTTGCCGGTATTTCAGATGTACTGATGGATTCTTCTACACAAGGTTTATATTCCAAGGTATATATTCAAGGTATATATAATAAACGCGAAAAGGTATCGAGTAACTGACGATCTCTCAATTTTATCTGCAGACAGCTGGTCTTGATGGTAGCTGCTTTGATAGCTCCCAATGTGTGGTTTATAATTATTTAAGATAGAGTATTAATTTGTAATACTTCAGAGCTTTTTACAATTGAACTATTAAACTAATTGGAAATATTGCATTTCTTTAATCTTCTGCAATGGTTCCGGCTGGAAAAGCGTAGCGGCCTAACGGTCATGGCGCCCTAGACAACCTACAGGTGTGTAAATGGGTAGAGGTGAATTTAAAACAGGGAGTAACCATGTGATGGACTAGCATCCCATCCAGGGGGAAGGGAGAGTAGAAATATTTCGTCGCTTAGACTGTATGGGCTACTGGCCTAATGCAGACTTTTTTTAATTCTAATACGTGCATCTTCATGAATAGTGCCGGTAAGTGTCTTTTTTTTTTGGGACCCTTTGACAAAAATTTCGTATTAGATTATCTTATTAAGTTGTGAACTTACCATTAATTTTCAATCATCAATATTCTTATTCATTTATCAATTTACTTTTATTTTTTTTAAATTTATTATTTCTCGGTCATTCCGGGATTTCCGGGTATTCCAAGTATTCCGGTTCCGGTTCTGAATTCGGGCATTCCAAATTTTCCAACCTACCACCTGGTCATCATATTTCGTTGCGTCAGTAAGTTGTCGAATTACTCTCTCCCCATTCTCAAATGTCAAAGGAAAAAGGCCTCAGGGAAGTTATGATTTCAAACCAGGATTCTACAGGTCGACGGCGGCGTCGACGTTTGTTGAGCAACTGAGTTAAAGTCTCCCTGATCCGTAAAAGCCGAATCCTTCCCAACAAAACCAAAAGTAATTGTTGACTAGCCACAATCAGGTTTAGCATGGCAAGCAAACAGCAAAGAAGGACGATTAAGACATTTCGCGGGGGCTTTTGCTTTGCGATCAGTCCTTGACCAGAAACGACATAAAAGAAATCGCACTGTCACGAAATCTCGGTATCTTTTTCGATCCATTGACATTTGTGGTTACCCACCTAATTCGCACGTCTCAAATGCGAACGCTATTACAAAAACAGAAAATTCGTTGTTACAAAATTTTCAAATTTTTCGCAAATACCAAACTACAGGCCTTAAGCTGTATGGACTACTGGCCTGAAGCAGACTTTTTTTTAATTCTAATACGCGCATCTCCATGAACAGTGCCGGTAAGTGTTTTTTTTTTTGGGGGGGGGGGGGAGGGGGCCATCAGAGAAAAATTTCGTATTAAATTATTTAATTAAGTTGTCATTTTATCGTTAAATTTCAATGATCAATATTCTTATTCATTTATTGATTTCCTTTTACTTTTTTTAATTATTATTTTTCGGTCATTCCGGGAATTCCGGGTATTCTGAGTATTCCAACCCACCTTAGGCAGGAGTTGCAATTACGCTTTTGGTGTTTACATTGGACATAAAATCTGTCATCGCGTGCTTGTGACAAGTGCGACCCCTTTGTCGCAACCAGACATATGTCCGAAGGACTTAAAGCTCAAACAAGCCGATGTCCTGCCTCGAGGCAGGCCATGTCTCGTCTTATCGCCTTAAAATAACAATTTTTGTTTTTCTTCTGTCGCAACGTCCATCAAATCTGAAATACTAGCAAAAATTTGGATTTTCGCAATTCTGCAAAGACAACAAGTGTGCACAGCTAGCTATCGGTTCAATATTTTAGTCACAGGTTTTCTCGACAAACGTTTTATCTGGTCCCTATGGCGAATTTCATCTCATACCAATTTACAAATTTTCACCTGATTATTCTCAGTATGAGGATGGCTCGTTTTCACCCTTTGCCTCGCAGATTTTTTCCCAAAATTTGAGTCGGCGATTTCTCCTTCTCTGCATCCATCGTCGTCGGTTTAGAGCGGCAAGAGCCAACATTTGCCGTTGGCGAATGTTGTACAATGCGTACAAACCAATAACAACAATAATAATAATAATATAGATCGATTTCCATAGCGCATTTCAATGTAAATGCTCTAATGCGCTTTACAACACTGTGCGGGGGACTTTTCCAGACTGCCGCTGGCAGTTTACAATTAATAAAGGAGAAATTTTACAGATCTGGTAAGTACACACTGTATACTCGTTTTTCGAGGTCTGTGTACGACAGTGGCAAAAATGATTTTATGTAGTAAACGTAGAAGCGTCAAGGGCTAAGGACTGGAAATTTCTTGATCCGTTACCCTATAGACCACTTTCATAAATGGCTGCCGGATTAATATTCTTTTGTTTAAATTTAAATTAGCCCTTTTGGCCTCGTTCTCCAGGACAAAATTTAAAAGAATACATTATCTCAAGCGAGGCCAGAAGGGCTACTTTAAATTAAAACAAAAGAATATTAATCCGGCAGCCATTTATGACAGTGGTCTATGGCATTACGAAAATCGCGTCAGCGACCTGAAGGAATTTAAAGCACCTCTTCCTGTTTTTTCCACATTGTAGGAGACCTTTAACCTTGTTTTAGCTCAGAAACTCCATTACGTCAGTCATATTTCATATAGTTGTCAAGATCTCACCCAGAAAATAAACAGCAGGTCTATTTTTTAAATAAAGAAATCAGTTATTTTAATTAAACACGAAGGCGCGCTATATAAGGAAGTCTTCCCTGGGAAGACCTAGGCTCATTTGTCACTCACCGTTGACGTGCGCGGGTCAAATTTAAAATGGCGGCCGATTTGAACACTCGAAAGGTAAGGTATACGAGAATTGCTGTGCCTTTCCTGTCTTTACTTGCCCTAGAATTGAAGTATCTTTATCTAACACCAAGTAGTACTTCACAGATTAGAATTTTTTTAGACGGAAGTTTAATCGAGGAGCTGAACGGTTGGCTTACCGTGAACGGGGAGATCGATCGAGTAGAGAAACCACGAAAGAAAAAATCAGCGCCAGGTAAGTTGGCTCTTCAACGAATCATATTTACAACAAGATTACAAACTGATATTATTCCACTATTCGCAGTGTATATGCCAATGTAATGTCAAGTCCGATCCGAGGGGGTATTGTATAATACTGTCAGACCGTGATACATAAATATTCAATGTGCTGTTTCCAATGATCGGGAACTCGCAAAACGGATAAATATTTCAAGGCCATATTTTGGGTCATACTTTTTGATCTAAATTGTATGCCCTTCTCTGCTAGCTACAAAATCTTATGGGCTTTATAGTTTGCCGAAACATATTTTTATCCGCCATTTGCAACGTTCTCGAACGATGTCCTTACAGCGCTTTACCAGTTCAAAACAGGTTATGTTCTCATGCATCATTCTAAGTTTGCTTTCTTTGACAGTTTCCGAAGACAAGGAAGCCACGGAAAATGCAGCGGCAACATGTGTCGAACTGCAGCACGAGCTCATAAGTCAAGAGATCGACAATAGATGTTTTTATACAATTCTAAACCGCCACGGTTTATAGCGCGATCTTATTAACATAGCCAGGAAGGAAGCATTGGGATGTTTGAAAGGTCATGCCAGTCTGTGTTGTGGAAGATCTTCGGAAACGGTGGCCAAATCCTGATGGAGTGCCCTACTGTGCTCACCGTCGTTCATAAAATCAGCATTACAATACTCCATCAGCACTTCCCTCCAAAATAGTATACATTTCTTTGTATAGTGACAATAAGGCACAATAGAAGCTATATTGTTTAACAATACACTGTATGCCCTAATTCTGAACTCCACTATGCAATATCTTGAGGGATTGATCAGCATTTTCCATGTTCTT
>NC_142527.1:20755200-20787700 GCF_964205215.1 Stylophora pistillata | reverse complement strand
GCTTCGACATTTTTAGTGCAGATGCAACCGAGAAGAAAAAAATTTGTCAAGACAAAATTTGTCCTTTGATTTTGTCGGGACAATCCTAGTTTTGTTTACAAGAGCGGAAAGGCCCTTAATTCATCGTTTCGCTACCTCCCATCATTATATATCGTTTTTTTAAGCAATAGATCATATATCTAATGGATATTGCGCTATAGAAATAACAAAATTATTAAAATTATGAAAATTAATATTAAGAAGTACCCCCGAATGAATGATTTAGAAGTATGAAGGAGGAGGGAAGGGGGGAGGGGGTTATCGGTAGGGTATTGGGAAAATTTATAACCCAGAGGCCACTGCGAAAGGAAATATCCATATCACTAAAGAGTAGGGCATAACAATCTAAATCAATGTGAAAGCACTGACAATCTGTAATCGGGAAAGTCGGCTGGTAAAATGAAATTCAAAGTCATCATTAATCTCTTCATCTTCTTGATGTGTGTGACTCAATCGGTATCTCGTAGGCGTCGAAGGAGACGAAGCTGTAGTAACGTGGATTGCGTTGTCAATCCCTGGTCGTCTTGGTCTCCTTGCAGTTCTAAGCGATGTGGACAGCCTGGGACTCAAGAAAGGCGTCGCACGGTACAGCTGCCACCGATGTGTGGCGGAAAAACGTGTCCACTGCTAGTCGACATCGTCCCATGCCAAGGGAATACACCAGCTGACTGTCAACTTTCATCTTGGTCATCCTGGGGTATATGTTCTCTTTCGTGTGAAGGGACTCAGACAAGCTCAAGATACGTGGTAACAAAGGAGCAATGTGGCGGGGTGCCATGTAATTCCACGTTGAGCAAGATTAGAGCCTGTAAAGTAGCGCGATGTTTCAACCAAGGTACTCTAGTTGATGGGCACTGTTCCTGTTTGTCGGGTTATTATGGAGGCTGCTGTGAGCATAATAGTAAGTACACATACATATGACCCAGTTTTAGAAGTTGGTCTAAACATGAGAATCGAAATGGCATCAATTTTTCGATTTTTTTGCTTATACTCTCTAAGTTTAAATGTGGCCAATCAGCATAACCATTCGTAAGTTGCAGGGTATCTATCATAATAATAATAATAATAATAACGAATTTTTATACAGGATTAAAAACCCATCAGTGTGTAACACTGTTGTCCTTGGGGTCCTGTCAAAATAATAAATAAATAAATAAAATAAAACTTAACAAGATATAATCATTGATCTTAAGGTCTAGAAAAGCATACAATAAAATAAAATGCTCTGAAAAAGGATACCTATAACCACGTTTAGATCGAATTTTTAACTAAAATAATCTCGCAATTTGTTCTTAAATTTCAGTCTCGAATCTAACGACCTTAGTTCAGCAGGCAGGTTGTTGAAAGTCTTTGCTCCTTGGTAATAGAAGCTCTTTTTACCAAATTCTAAACGTACTTTGGGTAATTTTACTGATATACCGTTATTCCTAGTGGCCTTAGAATGAACCAGTCTTTCGAAGTAGTTCTTAAAGGGTGTGCAAACATTATTCAGGAGACAGTCGAAAACAAACAAACAGCTTTTACGCTTGATCAAATTGTTCACGGATGGGGGATTAAAAGAACTATTGCCAATAACTTTAAAGCCTCGTCGTTCGATGTTCTTTATCATTTCCTTTCGGTAATCCGGAAAGCTAAGACCAAGTGTTCCGCAATAGGTAAAAATAGGTGCGATCATAGTGTTATAGATCGATTCTGCACACTTTTGGTCGATCAAAGGACGAATTGATCGCAAGAGATTAATTCTGGTTGCAGCTTTTTTATAGATTCGGTCAAAATGTGATGCAAGGTTTAGTGATGAGTCAAGGTGAACACCTAAGTACTTATAGGTAGAGGTGTTATTGATGAGTGTCCCATTAACAGAAATCGAGATGTCTATCTTTCGAATGCTCCACATTTTAATACACACTCAAACCATTGCGTGTTTTTGAGAGCGAAACAGTCTTTCTAGTAAATTTTAGCCTTGGTGCGAGCTCCTCGATTCTTAATTGAGTGGTGTTGCCTTGAATTGCTTCATGCTCATCGCTTCGTGTATCGCGACTTTTTGCATTTCCTAAATCCTCGATAGAATATTTCTTTCTCTTGAGCTTATTAAAGATCCTTCTATAGATTAGATACACCCGAGGCGACCTATTAATACTTCAAAAAGAGCGTATCCAATTTCGTTTCAACAGTGTCAAATGATGTTTAATTTCTTTCACGACTGTCACTCACATGTATTGGCAGCTTTCCGTCAAATATGTGCCTCTGCGTGCAAAATCTAAAACCAATTAAAGGGCGCGTCGTATCTAGTGCAAAATATCACAACTGCAAAGCCATTTTTGTAGCGTTCTCTCATCGTTTCTACGTCGTTAAGTATGAACCTGGATAAAACAATGCACTTATTGGGAAGAATTCTGTTCCTGCTTTCATTTCCTGTTATGTCGCACTGTTCAGACCCTTGCGTCTCGCATGGAGTTTTAAGAAATCGTTTTCGAAGTACAAATTATCAGATAAAGAGAGGAGATCCTGCACTCTGTGACAACACTCTGAAAATTGGATGGTATCGATTCCTTGGAGGTAACATGCCGGAAAGCAAAATCGACCCATATCACTGTGGCACTGTTGCTCCGATATGGATGCGTGGTGTGCATCCAACGGTAGCGAATGGCATTGTGAACCGTGACGCCTGCGTCAATTTCCGTGGGAGACGTAATGGCTGCTTCATAGCCATTCCAATACGAGTGAAAAGGTGTTCAGGATTCTATGTCTATTATCTCAAACCAGCAAGTGGATGTTATATGGCCTATTGCGCTGGTATGTTATCAAGAGCCACTTACAGTAAGTATCGAGCGTCTGCCGAAAGTTGCAAAATTCGCAATTCATTTCCGAAAAGTTCAAAATACGCCTAATTCTACAAGACCGTCGTCCCCCCCCCCCCTTCGTAACGCAATAAAACATTATGTAGCTTTTTGCGCCTCACTACGATGCATTATCGCTTTGAAATTTCAAGCACCAGCTATTTTTTACTTGTTATCACATTACTTAAAGTCTGAATAGTGACCTTATGAAATAATATACTTTGTCTTTTTTTCGCAGAGGTAAAATAAAAATTCTGGCTTTTGTCACAAAAAATATGACGCGCACTCTTGAACGGCTGCAGCTTTCCTTGGGGCAAAATAAAACGAATTACGAAATTTTGCAACTGTCGGCGGATTCTCGATATTTACCAACAATGCCTCTGTAAGGCATTGACCGAAAAAATCGTAAAACTAAGGAAGAATTTAATTACTAGGAACGTCACACGATATCGATTAATCAAGTGGAATTTCCTCCTCGTCACAACTTAATGAGTTTGACTAATGGTAGCCTTTCCTTCATAGAAATTGCGAAATAACTGGCTTTTTTCGCGAAACGTGACCTGAACCGTTGTTATTCTTCTTTTCTCAAATTTTATCCTGTAAGCGTCTCAAAACAAGACGTGTGCGGTACAATCGACAGCCGGAAATCGCAAGCCAGTGTTAAATTGGTGACGACAACTAGCATTGGTGATAAGAAATTAAATGAAGAACCAATTAATACAATCTTAAAATTTGTCTTCGTCCATTTAACTGGCCAGGTCGTCCTTTTCTAAATCATAAAATAAACTAGATATGAAGAATTATTGAAATAGGTAAATTAATGAATAAAGAGGTTCTAATAATTTCAATTTTTTAACGATTCATTTTTTATCTGACAAAGTCCAGACTCTGCAGAGTTTCGAAATGTGACGTACTCAAGAAACATACGTTTCATTGTTCGTCGAGAGGTATTGCATTACTTCACGGTATCTAATGACAGTCATGTTTCACTGGATACCAGAGGTTTTATATTTTCGTGCCGTGGAAAAACCTTGGAGCCAACGTCTCCAGACCTGCAAGAAAAATATTAAATATAATAATACATAAATTTCATACAACCCTGTCATTCATTAATTTAACTGTTCTTTCTTCTAGTTATTTCATTTTGTTTATTCAATTTACCCTACTTTACATCTATTTTCATCTGTTATCTCACTGTCAATGAAATTAGTTTCAGTTTCGCGACGGGAAGAGAGATAAATCTTGTAATTAGATTAAATTAGTTTCACAACACGATAATTCCGGATCTGTCACCAGCGCGATCGCCGACGAGCGTCCATTGGTCGGCTACTCTGGGATTTGATTTGATTTTTCCCTTTTTCTGCTTTCTAGGGTAGTTGTCAAGGAAAATCCACAGGACATTCTTTTGTTCTCTTGCGGTTTTCAAGCCCCAGACGATAAAACTTTCCCGAGGTAATTTACTAAGGAAAAAATCGGTCACACTTGCAAATTTGAGTTTCTAAAGAGAAACTGTCAACAAGTCAAGTTTCCCTTGGACAAAACCCTGTAGTGTGACCACAGCTAATATCGCGTTTACGGTCCTCCACTGTCGAGTTACCAGTCTGGCAGAGGTTATGTGTGTGCCTTTTGAGTCAGTCGACTTGTGCACAATCAGTTTTCCTTTGTGTATACAGTGTGTAATTACCAGATTTATCTATCATTCTTTTGTCATTGATGTTGTCAGACGAGATCTCGGAATTTCTGTTCCTTGGCCCCTGACTTTAGCCGCAAATATAGAATTCACGAGCGCTGTCGCAATTTTAACGTTATAGTACTTCTACTACATGAAATCATTTTTGGTACAATCGTACAAAGCAACTCAGGTGTCTCGTTAACACAGACCTCGAAAACGCAGAACGCAGACCGCAGACCGCACAGCTCAAAAAACGTGTACACAGTGTGTAATTACAAGATTTATCTCTAGTTCCTATGTTATCAAACGCGATCTCGAAATGCGTCGCGAAACCGAAACTAATTTCATTGACAGTGAGATAACAGATAAAAATAGACGTAAAGTTGGGTAAATTGAATAAACAAAATGAAATAACTAGAAGAAAGAACAGTTAAATTAATAAATGACAGGGTTGTATAAAATTTATGTATTATTATATTTAATATTTTAAATGGTTATTTCTATTATTAAGTATTAACCACACCCACGACTTTTACCCACACCCACACCCACACCCACGACCCACGACTTGTACCCACGACCCACGACCCACGACCATTAGTCAAACTCGACCTGCGACTAACGTTGCAACGTTGCTATCTATATATCGGCTTATCTTGCAACAGTTTGCTGTTTAACTTCATTTTTTTTTCTAAGATGCGGGGTAGATGGTACGCGATACGGAGGTGACAATTGATGAAGCATTCGGCTCTTTGTCTGAATGTCATTGATCAACACAAGCTTTATTTTCCCTAACCAGTAGAGGGATATAATTTTACTTTTGAAACTTCATTTATTTTTAACCAGCACTGAGAGCACAATTTAATTCTAATTCAACAACACGGCCAATAGCCGTGTTTCTGATCCTCGAATCTTCTTTCATGTTCTGAAAACGTTGTTCCTTTAAGTTGAATACTTCTCTCTTTTCAGTATAAGATTATTTTTTTGTGTGTTGATCAAGCGTTTGACCTGAACAAAACTCTTTAAACTCTTTGGAATGACCCTCATTTTAAGGGATTACATCATCCTGCAAATAAGGGCTTTGTCTTTGGTTTCATTTTTCTTTTTGGGTGAAATGAATTAATTCTGTTGGATGAAATCAATGAAATATTAGGCTCACTAAACCGAGCTGATACAATGACAAGGGTTGTTTAATATTTATGCATTATTACAACTAATATTTTAAATGATTATTGTCATTATCAAGTATTAATCACACCCACGACTTTTACCCACACCCACACCCACATCCACACCCACGACCCACGACTTGTACCCCCGACCCACGACCTACGACCATTAGTCAAACTGCAACTTAATCATATCGAGTGTTACAGACAAAAAGACCTATTGTTAAGAATATCAAGTGACATGCTCCTCGCTTTCAAAATCATTTTTCTGCTTGAGCTTCTAATAGTTTTCGTTTCACGCAATTCAGTTACAGGTCGTCAAGCATGCAGACGGCGATGCTTATCCTTTCTAAATCAGAGCGTTTGCTGTAGGCATGATGGAGTACCTGCTTAATACTTTAGAATGAAGATAACTAGCGTCGATGCCACAAAAGTGGTAGTTAGGAAGCCAACAGGTACACGCAGAAAATATTTCGAGATCAACACAATAGATGACTGTGTTTTTTCATATCTAATGCCTTTGTTTCAGTGTACTTTTTGCAAGGCATTGCCTTCCGCCATAATTAAACAGTATAGGAAATGAAAACAGCAGACGCTTCTGTGAATCATCATAACGCCATCAGTAATGTAATCGAAAGAGAGAAACTATGAAATTATGATCGTGCTGCATATATTTTCACTAGTTGATATCATTATAGGGTATTTTTGAGAAGAGAAGTTCCACTTATTTTACTGATTCGGGCCGTTTTAAATGTCCAGTTGTTTTGATAATTGCTATGTTTGGCTCGCCTAAAATACTTTTGACCGTGCATGGGATTGCCACTGACTTCGATACAGGTTAGAATGTAATAACTGGTGATGTATGTGGCTGAAACATCGAAACTCACTCCCTCAGTTAGTCTCAGTGCCTCCTTTGTACGAATTAATAGGGTATGTAAGCTAATGGATTGCATTGGAATTTGGTGCGAAGACTCCCAAGACACCAATCTTAAATATAAAAACCGTGAGGGGGAATTCCGTTTTTCAAAATGGATCTCCTGCTGCGGCCTCCGACACAGTGCATATCGGTAAAATACTGTTCAGCGAAATTAGCAAGCAATAAGAATATCGAAAAATCCCCACACAGTTTTGAAGCCCATACCCGCAGGATTGAAACTGTACAGAAGTTCTATTTGTGCGGTCAGATTTGATATGCGATTTATTCGCTCAAAGAATCATCGTCCATTTCGATTTGTCGCATCCCTTTCGGATTTCATAACCTTCCATCGTAGTACGGTTTATGGAGGCTATGCTTCGCTTAGCGTTGAAAGGTCTATCGTTTCCTCAAACAACAACTTTTATGGATTACCGGTTGAGCTATTGTGTGAAGTCGTATAAGTTACCTCTGATGCAATGTTAGATTGTGTTATAATTATAAAAAGCCCAGGTGTTTTGCTTTAAGAAACAATAACATGACAGACGAGAGGAGAACTCGCCGTAATTCGATCTGGAAAATCACTGAACATGTTGGATATTGCAGTAAATGGTTTGAACCCGGGGGTAACAAGTGAAGGTGTAGTCTGATCGTCCGGGTGAGTGTAGTCCTGAGAAGGACTGTTGTCGGTGGTAGTGACTGACGTTTCGACGACCTGTGCGGAAATCATCATCAGAGTCAAGTGAATGATTGTTGTCAGTAGAATGTTCTTATTCCAGTTCGTGTGAAATGATCGGTTGGTTTTGCCGTGATCTTATTGGCTGTAAGACTCAAGTGACGTAAGTCGGTCGTGACTGGTCTGTTTCGATCTGTCGGTAAGGTGACGGTGGAATGCGTCAATTTCGTCGTGTCGAACGGCGGTGAAGGTGTCGTCAACGTAACCTAACCAAAGCGGTATTGTTTGTCGGCAAGTCAAAAGGGCGCGTTCCTCGATGTTCTGCATCACAATTTCTGCTATAACAACAGAAACTGGAGACCCCATGGCAGTGCCGTGTAAATGTTTGTAGTGTTTACCGTTGTACTGAAAGTAAGTAGACGTTAGGCAAATGTTTAGCAAGTCCATAATGTCGTCTGTCGGTAGCGGTAGTGGGTCGGTAGATTGTCGGATTGCAGTCTCTGTGCATTGTAATGCCAATTGAAGTGGAATACTTGTGAACAGTGATTTCACATCAAATGACACGAGTTTGTAGTCGTCCGGTATCTGAACAGTCTTGGTAGCGTCAATGAAGTCTTCAGTGGATTGTAGTTTATGTCTGGAATTGTCGGTTAGCGGTTGTAGTATTGTCGTCAGACGACATTATGGACTTGCTAAACATTTGCCTAATATCTACTTATTTTCAGTACAACGGTAAACACTACAAAAAGTTACACGGCACTGCCATGGGGTCTCCAGTTTCTGTTGTTTTAGCAGAAATTGTGATGCAGAACATCGAGGAACGCGCCCTTCGACTTGCCGACAAACAATACAGCCTTGTTTACGTTACGTTGACGACATCTTCACCGCCGTTCGACACGACGAAATTGACGGATTCCACCGCCACCTTAATGAACAAAACACTGACATACAGTTTACCAGAGAAGTCGAAGAAAATGGCAAACTTCCTTTTCTAGAATGCCTGGTAAGCCACAACGACAAGTCATTACGGACGACAGTTTACAGGAAACCGACACACACCGACAGATTACTTGACGAGTCATCCTACAACCCTGCATCACACAAAGTCACAACTATCAGAACTCTAACACGACGCGCACAACTAGTATGCGACTCGACAGACAGCTTATCCGACGAGAACAAATACCTTCACCGTGTTTTTACGAAGAACAACTACAACAACGACTTCATCCGACGAAATACTCACCGACCCACTACCACTACCGAAACAAACGACACCGCAACCCCTACGACTACAGCAACCATACTGTACATAAAAGGCATGTCTGAAAACATCTCGCGCATCTTACTACCCTTCAATATCCGCGTGGCCCACAAACCCATCACCACACTACGTCAGTTACTAACTAACGTTAAAGAAAAAAACGAACCGAGGAACAGACAGGGAACGATTTAAAAGATCAATTGTTCCGACTGCCAAGCCTCCTACATCGGTGAGACTGGCAGAAACCTCACAACAAGACTGACTGAACACAGACGGGCGACGAGGAAAGGTGATGTCAGCAATCACATTGCTGAACACCATCGACTTACCAACCACAACATTGACTGGGACTCTGCGCAATGCCTAACCTACAGCACTGACTATTTTCAACGACTGACTCTGGAAAGCTGGTTTACTAACTAAGAACAGACTCCCCTAAACAGAAGTCAACAACTACCCGCTCCATACAAACGACTCATTCACGACATAAACATCACAAACGACCGAAAAAAAAAAAAAAAAAAAAAAGAACGCCTAACTTTACCGACAGATCGAAACAAACCAATCACGACCGACTTACGTCACTTGAGTCTTACAGCCAATAACATCACGGCAAAACCAACCGATCATTTCACACGAACTGGAATAAGAACATTCTACTGACAACAATCATTCACTTGACTCTGATGATGACTTCCGCACAGGTTGTCGAAACGTCAGTCACTACCACCGACAACAGTCCTTCTCAGGACTACACTCACCCGGACGATCAGACTACACCTTCACATGTTAGATATTACTCAACATTATTAGTACGCCGATTATTACTTGCTGCTTATTGTCGTGCATTGAAATGACCATTTTCACCCAATTGGCTGTGATTTCCCTATTAGAAATTTGCTCAATTATGAAATAAATCCTCTAATAACGAAGCCTATAATGCATTTACACTCTTTTTTTTTTATAACAACCTATTTAATAAGAACGTCGAGGCTGAGATTAGCCAAAATTTTAAGAACGTACTAAAAACATTCCTCAGGCTGTATATTATCTAACAAGCATAAAATCAAGGTAACAAATGTTAATTAACCAAAATACTTAAGGGCATGTTTTTTTATAACATTAACACTGATTTACTGAAATAGTTTACATGTATCATGTGATTTAAGAACATCTTAGTCATCTTTAGAACGTTTACAGACTCAAATCGCAAAAACGTATATGACAACGTTCAGCCTCAGCTCCAAAATTAGACGTTCTTATAAAAAAAAGAGTGTAAAGGGAATAAAGGGACCGTTAACATTTTCCTTGAGAATATTTCCAGTTCCCGCTCTTGACACTACTTATGAATTTGAACCAGAACTATTTCGGAAGTTTCAAATCAAAGCTACTCATGTTGGTTAAAAAAAACAATTTCTATTGTACCGCGTAAAGCTATTTTTAGTTTCTAGGCATTGCATTTATTTACCCTTTGTCAGGACCTATCAAGTCTTAAACAATGTTTGGTGGAAACAGTAATTTGTGGTCATTGACACTTTTTATTCACAACAGGTTCAACGACTCCATGCCCCAAAGGCCAGACTGGCGTTTTTCCGAACTGCACAGGTACCAATAAGCTCTGCCTTGATTGACTTACTCGTTAATTGATCGGCAATTGGTCGAAAAACCTAATCATAATCGTAACATAAGCATTTCTGGGATTTTACATCATAATTATTATCATCGCCATTTTCATTGTATTTTGCACCATTAGGATCAACCCCATAAAGTATAATTTTTAACCAGTAAAATTATAGGAAATGAAGATTGCTAACACTGTTTCTATATTGCTTTGAACTACTGGCAACATCAGCAGTGCAACACCTAACGCTTATTCTTCGAGGCCAGAGATAGTTGTTGAAGAGATTGAATCAGAGAGTGTCAAAAACACATAATGAGAGAAATAATATATACATTTATCAATATCAAGAATAGCGCATCATTAGCGTGAGACTGTCTATGCTATGTGTTTATTTCAGTGTCAAAAAAAGTCGATTTCCCACTTGCTAAAGTTCCTGTTCCATCTGTTAAGTACTTGGATGATAACGAGAGCTGGGTGACACTCTTGTGCCAATTTGATTTTCCTAACTGGGGAAATGTATCGTTTGAAGTACAGTGGTTTGTGAACGGACAAGGCTATACTCCGAATCGAATCTGCAAGAGTAAAGACGACGATTGTGATAAAAGATCTTTTCCATTATCCAGCACTGAAAATGCGACTCCTCGTTTCAAACCTGGTGATAACGTAAAGTATCCACCTGTACCTAGCGTAAATTTAGCCGTCCTCGCTTTCCCTTTTTTTAGTCAAGGCAATACAATTTTGCTTTTTTTGCTTTGTGTTAATTTTCCCTGCTGTTGTATTATCGCCAAAGGTGATATATTTTAATCTATGTATCTTTTTTTCTCTAAATGGGTAGTTGATTCTGCTTTGGTAACGGCTTTCGTTTCTCTGGCTGTCTGTTTAACCTTTTATCTCTTTCACTCTTTTACTTCTTGGTTTTTTTTTTTTTGTTTTGTTTTGTTTTTTTTTTTGTGTGTTTTGTTTTTTTGTTTTGATAATCCACACGTCCGTGCCTGTATTTTGTTTGCTTCTTTCTTTTGTTTGTCTGTTTAATGTGCTTTTCGTTTCTTTGTCGTTCTAGCTGATTTCCTCTTTTCGGTCTGGTTTATGAAACAAAATTCTTTCTTCGGTCCATATAAAAAGGGAGAAAGTGCATGTGTTTTTATGTGTTAGGTGCGATGCGAAATACGAGCCAGATACAACAGTTATTCAAAAAATAATTGGACCCAGCCTGTGTCAAGCGCACTATTTTTTGCCGGAATTGAGGTGAGTTACTTTTATTCGTAAAGAGTGATGATGATCAAAACAGAAATCGATTATTTTGAATTTTATAATTGGTCTTAGAAATGTAAATCAAATTGCAGATCAGGCCAAGACAGTTGAATATTGAGGAGTGCGACATACAAAACACCAATAAGTATACCTTTCAGCTTCGACCGACCGTCCCCATCCGCAAACCAGACAGTATAACTCTTTCATTTGGCGCTCGCGATAGTGGAGAATATCTCGCACCTAAATGTAAGATCACTTTGGAACAAAGCGATGTTAACAAGTGGAAGAATGTCTCGGTGCAAGTTAAGTGTGATAACATCGATAGACCAACCAAGAAAGCTGCCTTCACATTTTCAGTCGCGGATTTGCATGATTTCTGGTTGTCATATACTCTTCCTAGTGTTGTGGTAGGTTTATAATAGATTATTTTTTCCCAGTCTCCAAAAGCCGATTCACACTGGCTTGTACTTTCCTTTTCTCTTTTACATGTGGCAAAAAGCCTAAATTTGAAGTAAAAATATGTATGGATATTAGTCCGCGGAAACTATCTGTTTTAAAATTGGAACAGTTGTCTAACAGCGAAGTTCAAAGATAACTGTGAGCTTTGAGGAACAGACAATTTACAAGGACAAATAAAACGAGCATGTTTTCCCGCCAAATGGAGAGTATTGTGTTTATAATTCTTCAAGTATTTTTCAATTGTACGTATAAAATGTTCACGAACAGTTTACTGATACTGGATATTCCTCGGATATTCCTCCGATATTCCCCAATTTTTGTTGGGTTATATTAGATCACGTGATGCCTTTAGACCGATGACGCGCGAGCAATATTACTCGATGATTTACAAATCAGCAATAGCCTCCATTTTGCACGAATATTTGACCGCATACAGCAAACAGTTTTTCATAGAGTGGAGCTCGAGGAAAACTCTGAGACTCGTGAAAAAAGCACAAAATTAATAAGTTATTTCCGTAACTAGGCGTGAGGGCCGTGTTAGGGAATATTTTCCCGTGGTCGTGGCAGTGCTAGGTCTACATAAACGGCAGCGCAGCGTGGTCTGTATATGAACGACCTACAGCTACTACTAAGCAATTGAAGACTTAATCAAGAACGAGCTTCTATACCGGACTTCCTTTTGCGGTCTTCACCATAAGTAAAAGTAGTCAAAACATTTCTGCCTCCTTAGATCACTTACCATAGTTTTTCATAATATCTCATCAATTTTCTCTCTATGACATAATGTTTGTATTGCAATTTATCTTCGTTAAATATGTGCACATTCATCATTAAAATCATCGATATTTTTTAGTTGACAAAGATTGAAACACCTGTAAACCTCTGCCAAGCCACGGGCGACCCACACTACACTACATTTGATGGAAAGTATGTTATCTCGCTCTTCGAATCATATAACTATTTCGTTTTTAATCGCCAGGTTTATCTAAATCTAGCTAGCTGGTCCGCATTATGTCAGTTCGTTTTGGGTCTTCAACGACTTTAATTTTATTCAGAATATTTGTTACATCGTTTTCTCACATCCGTCCTTAAGTGTTCCACTGGCCGTGAGGCTGACAGATAAATATTCTTAAATGTTTTTTTTCTTTTTTTCAATAAAAAGCAATTTATGAGCTTTACACGAGTGAGTTATTAGAGGCTGAATCGGAAAACTACGTGTGTCGCGGTGTGGTGGCTATTTTGACTCTTTAATTTTTTACTCGTCATTCCCTTTTTTTTTATTTTGCACTTTTAAAATGCAATAAAAAAAAAAAAGAGAAAAAAAAGAGAAAAAGAACAGAAGGAGGAAAAAGAGGACAAAGGTTAGGCGAGAGGCAGTCTATGATTAGATTAAGTAACGTTAAAGCGATGTTTGCCGGGATGAACACCCCCAAGATTAATTTGAGCTGAAGCTGTCGTGTCGGAGTAACGATAAGGAAGGAAGATGCACATTGGGAAGTGGAATCCAAGTAGCTAAAGATTTCATCCTATTTTCCAGGTACTACGACTTCTACAGACCTGGTGATTATGTTTTGTATCGCAACTTGGAACGATTCTTTGAGGTAAGATCATTATCATAGTCCTCTTTTATGGTGCGAAAAAAGTTTCAGCGAGTTTCAGCCGGACCTTGAAGTATTCAGTGATGTTTATACCAAATTTTAGAACATATTTTTGATTATCTGGAACCAGACACACGGACTTTTTTGTTGAAATCTATCGCAGAGTGTATGTCTTCTTGATTTGAAGGTTTTTTAGAGTCGTTAGGATCATTCGTTGTTTCGTCCTTTTTTTGTTTTTTGTTTTTTTGTTTTTGTTTTTGTTTTTATTGCGTATTTCGCAGAAACACATAAGATTGTGTTTGAAATCGAAAACTTAAATGTTTATTTTCATAAATTGATTTTTCCATAATCAAACCAGTAAGGCAAGATTTTGCGAACAGAAGGTACACTTTAGCAAGTGAAATTACAACGCACGTGAAATACAACAAAACTTACCGACTGTTTCGGGCTTAGAGTGTCCAACAACAACAATTTACGGTAACAAAATATGCTAGTACGAATACAACTAGTTCTCCTTCGAAGAGCTCATAGTAGATTTCCTATATGTTTGCGTCAAAACCTAAGCACGCAATGAGAGCTACAGGTTTTTTTTTTTTTTTTTTTTTTTTTTTTCTTGCTCTGGTTTGGTATTTCCCTGCTTTAAAAGCTCCTTTATAACCTCCTCCTGCTCAATTCAAAATCATGAACCTGGCAGAAATATTAAAAAAAGTGTGGGATGTTGGACAGAAGATGAAACATATTTGACTTCGTATCAACCGTGCTTTTGGACTCTGATAGATCTGAGACAGCTAGCGATGAGTCACAGAGCCTGCAGTATCTATTTCAATTTATAATGATAATATATCTGGAACACTAGATTACCAAACCAGAGTTTTACATACCCGTCTCGTTATGTCAATGATTCCAATGAAATCAATGTACAAAAGAAATGTTCAGTGTCAGGTAATGACCATTGCGAGAATACACACCTACAACTTAATAACCGGGAGTAAGCTTGTTACGGGAAAATTTCAAACTGAAGACCTTGCCGTATCTACGGTAAAACTACATACGCCAGTGAACTACACCACTGTATCACGTATTCTGCCAAGAACCACACTTAAATAGGGGAAAATTGGTT
Source organism: Stylophora pistillata (assembly GCF_964205215.1). Taxonomy (NCBI): domain Eukaryota; kingdom Metazoa; phylum Cnidaria; class Anthozoa; order Scleractinia; family Pocilloporidae; genus Stylophora; species Stylophora pistillata. Next base: position 20,773,081 of record NC_142527.1, on the reverse strand, counting down.
CTCAGAACCCTATAAAGTATATCAGTACAGTTGCGTCACAACTTGATGAGAGAAATTTTGACCGATTTTCAAGGTAAAACGTCAACTGGAGTGCATACAGGAAAGAGAGCAAAGTGCTTCAAAATAGTTCACACATGTTCGGCCCTTGGTAAATAAAACGCAAATACTTCGAAATGTACTATTCAGAATATTTTAATCTTCGCCTTCGCTTTCGACAACAGATATTTGCCTTCTGGGGAATTTATGGATGAATTGAACTTTACAGGCCTTTTGAACATCTAAAACTACGTGAAGTAAACAAGAGTAATGCTACTAACAGAAACCACTCGATTGTTTACATCGAATGTCGTTGTAAACTGATTTACACTCGGTTGTTGATTGTCGAGTGAATCCAATGATGAGAAATACTAGGCAACGTTAACTAAATTTTAACTTTCGGTGATTGTTGAGACTACTAGATTTTCTAATTCAAAACTGTACCTCAATCTACTCCTTCTCTAAATGTTGATCTGCCTTCATCATTTTCAATCGCTTCGATAGTAGGAAAAAAGCGAAAAGAACCACCGCGCACTTGTCTTTCTGATTTGCATAATGCATAATCGGCTTGTACGCATTACCACCCACTATATAATGCCCGGCTCCGCTCTCGTTCTTAGCCAATCAGAGTGCACGTTAGATCGGCAACAAGCCTGAATGATAAAAAAAAAGTAACTTATACATCCCAAACAATGAAGAGCGCATTTAATAGCCCATTTCCGAATTGACTTTAGCCTCTTTTTTAAAGCGAGTCCTGGTGCTCATCCTTTCGTATGGTAATAAGTTTTCATTCACATGCAAATTAAACTAATTTTCATAAGTATGGTTGAGCACCAGGCCTCGTTTCGAAAAAGAGGCCAAACGTAATTCGGAAATGGCCTATTGGTGAAGAGCAGCCATGCCACGTATTTCGGCTTTTGTCTACTTTGAATACCGACAAACGACAATTTTTTCTCTTTCTTTTTTTTTTACGATATCAACAAACCACCATTTCTATCTTAGATCCATACCCGCTTATGGACCTGCTGGAGCGTGACTTGTAACTGCGGCGTAGCAATCAGGGAACACAACGACGTTATCGTTTTAGACACATGTACGCAAGATTTGATTCAGCGGAATGGAATGCCAATGAAAATACGAATTCCGAGTGGAAGAAAATTAAGAAAAGGGACGCATATCCTTAGCCGCCATCCAGGCGGTTACAGCGAGTACGAGGTAAGCACTTGCTCATAAGTTCATCAGATGATTTTATAGAAAACTTCTTGGAAAGTCTTTCCGTATGATATTTACGCGCGAGTTGGCGGTATCGGGAATCAAACGAGTGAACAAGTGAGATCTTTGATACAAACCGACGAGTGGGTAAATATCATACAGACGAACTTTGCATGGTGTATTGTACTTAATTCCTACACACGAAGATTCAATTCTTGTTCAAAAATAATTTACCGTTAAACAGGTTCAAGTCACAGGCTCCTGAATTGCTCATAAAGATGTACTGAGTGAATCAAACATGTTGCCTTTCTGATAGAAACATGCAAAGCACTACTGATAGCGAGTGATTAACATCAAAATACCTCAAAACACTTGATGCAAGAAATCTTAAGCTTGAGCAGGGTTTATAATATTCTCTGTCATTACGTCGAACAAAGTGAATGAACTCCTCAAATACATCTCTCATTCCTCGGTCATTATAAGTGTTACTCCCGTTCTTTTTCAGTTTCTTCTACCAAAAATTTGTCAAAAGTTTTTAAACCTCGCATTCTTTTCACTTTTGTTGTTGTTGTTGTTGTTTTTTTTTGTTTGTTTGGTTTTCTCAATGTTTTCTACTTGATCTCCACAGAACTTTGACTTGTGCCAAATATTTTGTCACTCATTTTATGTAAGGAATTTGAATCAATGAGAGCGGGTTTTGAATTGAAGTTTTCGCAGGTTTGAAAATATAACGCTGGAATTGGAGTATGAATGTGGATCGCCTTGATACGCGGCTTCTGATTGAACGTATCGTTTTCCTCACAAGTGAAAGATGCGATAGGCGCATTGATTGGCTCTCGGCTACTTGGTACAGATCGTAAATGTAAATGTATTTCTCTATGTATTCTTCGTTTTCTAAGACTTTAAGAGGTCTTAATTGAGCTGTATAAACACATAGCCGCCTAACATTTTCCATGTAAGGTGCGAATAAGAAGCACTCAAAGTAAAACAACACTTATGAAAGATTGTTGACCATCAAAATTAGTGCATGCAATATGCGTCTGATAAGATTGGTTCCGAATTTGGTAGGCTTGTGAGTTTTTGTAAAATAGCCAACGTAAAAACCTAATCTCTATCGGTCCAAGTTGGTTCATTCTTTCCCCATAAAGCACGATCTATGAGCGTTGTATCCCAACATATACACGAAAGCTACTTCAGAAGAATTTGCCAAACACAGAGGGCAAAAATACTGTTGGTCTGCTTTAATGTCCTTAATGGCTAAGGAGAGTCCTCACTTCAGAATCACCTTCGATGTATGCTCATGAAATTGAAGACAAAAAAATCAACAATCAATAAAATTCTCACGAACTGGAAAAGGAGATAAGGACTGCAGACCTTTGCGAACAAAAATAAAACTAACTTTTAGTTGATTTGGAAGCGAAATTCACCAAAAGTTCATCCAAATGAATGGAGTAAGTACAAGGGCCTGTATTCGTTTAGATCTCTCATTTTGTTTGTCTTTCAGTTTGCTTTATTTTATTTCAGAAAGTTCTACCGTATTTGTTTCTAATTTGTACTGAATACACCGCTTTTCTTTCTTGCAATCGCTTAATGTCGGTCGAAAGGTATAGTTTTATGCGAAATAGCAAAGATATTGTCCAGAAGTATGAGAGGCTCGGTATCGTCATAATCTCTCGTGGGACCATGAGTTAGAGACTTAGGTAAGAGTTATTCTTTTTTCTTAAGGTAAGACTTCCATCCGGAACAATAGTGAAAATACAGCATAATTACTGGGGAAATAACGCATATCTACAAGCGCCCCAGGCTGATCGTGGTAAAACGAAAGGCATGTGTGGAAATTTTAATGGTGATCCAAATGATGACTTTCTCGGGGGTGATAAAAAATTGCACAGTGGTCCAGATTCCTTTGGACAAAGTTGGAGGTAGGTATTTTGTACTATTTGATATTTACGACATTTTATGACGATCTTTTTACGTACATCTCTGAAGACCATAGAAGGATTTTTGACATAGCTCCGTCTGCGGCCTTTTTTATAATAACGAAGTATGAGAGGCTCGGTATCGTCATAATCTCTCGTGGGACCATGAGTTAGAGACTTAGGTAAGAGTTATTCTTTTTTCTTAAGGTAAGACTTCCATCCGGAACAATAGTGAAAATACAGCATAATTACTGGGGAAATAACGCATATCTACAAGCGCCCCAGGCTGATCGTGGTAAAACGAAAGGCATGTGTGGAAATTTTAATGGTGATCCAAATGATGACTTTCTCGGGGGTGATAAAAAATTGCACAGTGGTCCAGATTCCTTTGGACAAAGTTGGAGGTAGGTATTTTGTACTATTTGATATTTACGACATTTTATGACGATCTTTTTACGTACATCTCTGAAGACCATAGAAGGATTTTTGACATAGCTCCGTCTGCGGCATTTTATAATAACGAAGGAGGTCGCCTTTTATTGGAAAATTCTTCAATACGTATTACAATAGGCGTTAGCTGCTACAAAATTCCGCCACCGTTGTTTCCAAAATGCGTAGGTGATTACAAAATGCGTCGTCATTTCAAAATGCCGCAGAACAGACATAGCATGTTTTGTAGCTACAGCCCCCTATAGGAGGCGAAGCCGCATACGTTGTCGAGATGAGGGAGTTAGTGAGTGATTGTGACAATAATTACGATCCTGACCCAGTTTCCCAGAGCTACTAATTGTTCTTTTCGGAAGTATCTTCAGAATATCTTAGAAGTTCGACTTTCACACTCGATACACAGTTGAGTTCTCTCCCCTTGTGATTTTTAGCACATTATGTTTTCAGTTCTTGCCATGACACAATGGAAGACAACAGAAAGCGATAAGTGACATCTGCGCGGAGTTTTACTTGCAGAAATATCTTAATAGGTGTGATTGGTGCATCATAAAACTTGGGGGGGGGGGGAAATTTTTCCTTTGAAGAGAGAGCATTTTACTGGTTAAATCAGCAAATTGTGTAACTCCGACGAAATTCGTTTCAGTTCCTGCCGTAAGTGGTCACTACAAAAAGCCATGAATATCTCAAAATATTTTCACAGCGAAATTCAGCGACGCTTAATTAAAATTAAACTTTTCCGAGCAGAAATATCTCAATAGACGTGATCTGCGCATGATGTAAGCTTTGACGAAAATTTTCTTAGGGGTTGAGTCAGCGACTTTTGCCGAAAATGGCCGCTAAATTTGCGAAGCGAGCAAGCCGCCAAATACGGTGCCTTGAGTTATTCAACAGAATAATGTAACGAAGAAACGGTCGATCGGCAAAATGGCGGAATATCTTATGACTCAGAGTGACGGGAATTCGTAAAATGAATGGAAGTGCAATAGAATAAAAAAATTATTTCCAATTAACAGGCGAAATTAAAAAAAGCACTGGTAATCACCTTTGGAGCCCTGAGGATGGGGGAACCATGATGCTTTCGAGCTAGTTCCTATAGATTTTCATTATATTACTATTGTTATGATTACTAACATCGTATATGTTATTAATAGTTACCATTTAAATATTGGCGGAATATCAATAAGACAATACATTCTTGAAACATCCTTCTCTTCTGGAACAGGGTAATCATAAATATGTGGGATGTGGCAGGTTAATATATCTGCAACAATACCTTCTGGCGTCATCATAGAACCGTTATGGTTCTTTTCGATGATACAAAAATTGTGCTATAATAGTAGCCAGATGCAATCTTTGGCTGTCTATTTTTTATTACTAGGAGCATCAATAGTGAGACTAATCTGATCGAAAAAATAAATAGCATTTAGACATGATCCACAATTACTCAGAATAGTCATGGATTAGTGGACATCCGCACAAACTAATCAAACAAAAATGGTGCTCTCTTTAGTTACAACTAAATGTTTGTGAAAATAACATATTATGAATTCCAAACAACTACGCATGTAAATGACATTTAGCTTGGGAAAATGTTTTCTCGCTGCGTAGAGAACTCTTCAAAATACCTCATTGAAGAATTAAGGCTGATAGTTTCTAAAAAAGCTGTTTGGGGCTGCGTCGGTGGGTGTAACGAAATAATTTGGATATATCAACAAAGTTGAAATGGTAAATTGGCCACCGTAACGATTACAAAAGCTGACGTTTTGGGCGTTAGCCCTTCGTCGGAGCGTTAGCCCTTCGCCATTCGCTCCGACGAAGGGCTAACGCTCGAAACGTCAGCTTTTGTAATCGTTACGGTGGCCAATTTACCATTTCAAATTTGTTGATATATCCAAATTATTACATTGAAGAATTAAACTCACGCAACATGTAAATGTTCATTACGTGGTCAAACACTAAGAAGCATTTCTGTCTTCGAAATAACTTCGGTTTGAATAGGAGAACTTATTCAGAGATAAATAACATAAACATAATTAATTTGGTAATTTGGTTATATCATCTAAGTTCAAATTGTAAATTGGCTCTAAGTTGAAATTGTAAATTCGCTCTGATGAAGGGCTAACGCTCGAAACGTCAGCCTTTTTATTTGTTACGGTGGCCAATTTCCAAGTTCAACTTAGTTGATATAACCAAATTACCTTGTTACCCCCACCGACGCAGCACCACAGTTTCTTTAGAAACTTTCAGCCTTTCAACAACCTAATTCGGTTTATCAATTTTCTTTATCTTTTACCATTCTGAATGAACGTTATACAAAAAAAACAAAAGAATTAACATTCAAATTCTGGATTTGAAGGATATTTTTCGACTTTAGTAAGACCTGGAGCACGGCAACGACTAAATCATTTGGTAGGTTATTTGCAGAATGTCTTAGTTCCAAACGGTTATAGAAATTCCAACTTATATAGGTATACATGTAACCACATGTCTTTGATCTTTTATCTTAGAGTCGATAGATCAGAAAGTCTCTTTCATAAAGTACCAATTTGCAATGATTCAGGGTGCGATGGTTCTGTCTTCGATATGGACTTGTGTACGTGCGAATCGATTTCCAAAACCACGTTGAAGATCGAATGCGGCCAGGACATTGCACAGCCTCAGACTACGAATGCAAATCCACCTTTTCAGCCAGTTCCTCAAGGAAAAGTAAACCAAAACGGAAAGAGAGGGATAACCTACACGGACGATATTATTTACTTCTATGACGACATTGAGCCTGACCAAAAATCTCTGCCGCCTCGTAAGAAACGTAACGTTAACGTTAAGGTGTCTTTGGAAAATGCAACTGAGTACTGTACGAAGTCTCTTTTAAGCACAAAGGCCTCCAAGGTTTGCTTAGAACTTTCAAATGTCAACGTTAGCAATGCAATCACACAGTGTGCCGCAGACTTGCAGGTAAATTTTATTTCATTTATCTATTCTCTATCACGTTGGGTACTGATTCGTTTGAATTACCATAATAAGAAGTGGTAAATTTAAGCTCGAATAAAGGAATAATTCGACATGTCAAGAGGAACCTAACGACGGTGTAATCCACTAATAAGTTTTCTTTTACATGGTCTTTTACACAACTTTAGTGCAAAATTCATCATTTAAGCTTTATTGTCCTCGACCCTCGCGTCTCTGATAAGCAGAGTCAAACTCGTCATAATTATTGTAATATTTATCTTCATCGTTATTTCCTATAGAAAGGCGGTTGCTGTGAAGAAGTTGAACTCATTACTTAGTTTTTGCAATTTGTTAAATTATCTCTCCGTATAGATCACAGGTGACGTTTTCTGGGTGGAGAGTGCCTTTGAGTCATTGAAATCATCTTGTCAATTCCAAGCTGTCAAAAACTATAGTGCCTACGAAAAAGATGAAAGTGGAAATCTTGTGCCCCCGGCAAAGATTACTCAGCTGTTGTGTCCGAACGACTGCAGCTTCTAAGGAAATTGCACGAACGGTACTTGTATTTGTAATGAAGGATATGTCTCTGCCGACTGTTCCATGAGATTCGATGAAATTCCTCAAGTGTTCAGGTAACTCCTGTATTTTACGTTGTGACTACTTATCTTCGGAATAATAGATAACTGTTGCTCTTTTAATTCCCGTCAGCTGAATGTATTTGAAAGGTGACACAAGCGGAGTTCGGGAAAAAAGTGATGAGAAGAGAACTGATGATACCTACACAAATTCATAATATCCAAAATTCCTTTTTATACTTTGCCGTAATGTTTGAAATCACCGCTTTTCCTTTTGTTGGTCACTAAGTTCGTTGTTCAATGACCCTTATCCCTGTGATACGAAAACAATGTTGCAACAACAAAGAGAAGACCAAAAACCAAAAACCAAAACAACAACAACAACAGTGAAGTTAAGGTCTCATTAATTTTTCTTCACCCTTCAGGTTATTGGATGAAGGCCTTTGTGATATCCTTGCTAGGCTATGCATGAGAACTATTGTTTTTGGACAGTACTTCTTAAGCTCAGAAAATTTGACATGCCACGTCAAAGAGTTCAAGGTGAAAGTGGATTTTATTTTTCCATGTTTTCTAGGTAGATGGGACAGAGATACTAGGTTTGGTTATTCTAGGACAACAACACCAGCAAATCAAATGAACGAAATTGAACTCACCTCACCTTTACATATTTTATTTATTTTATTCGTTTTAAATCTGAATTGCAACTTGCCGTTGTAACTTGAAACACCTATGCGGAAAAAGTTGTTTTCCAACATAAGAGAGAGGCTAGTTGCCATATTTTAAAACTATTCAGATTTTCTCGAGAGGTTGAAATCTTCCTAAAACTTCCGCAGAAAGTTTTTAAAGTTGTACATACATTCTCTAGTACATGATTGTCTGATTTTAAAAGGGCAATAAACTGGGAACTGTCAGGTACATGTCGCGAAAGAAAAATGCATTGTGGGCGATGTTTGAAGAAAAAAGTCTTCTATGGACTGATTCTTCGTTACCATATCGTAAATACGGAGGCTGATAAATGTAGAGCTTTGCCGGACACCCTATCGACATGACTCGCTTTGTTTACTGGAGAACTCGGACTGGTACAGCTTGCGAGACACTGACCAACGTGTAAATGTTTTTCGTCATCCCATTTATGACCTAAAAAGTATAAGACTTTGAGAGATTTGCAATTTCACTGGTATTAAGTTTGAGAGTAAATTTACGTTTTCTGCCGTGTAACATTTTATTTTAAGCCTTTTTAGACGTAAAATGGGAGTCAAGAAGCAGTAGTAAACAACAAATGACTGCGTTTTCAATTTCTACTCCCGCTTCCCATCATCATATAGATCCTGCTTTCCGCCTTCTCCCGCCCCCTATTCTGCCTGGCTCCCGCCCCCGTATCCACCTCCACAAGACAACATGACTTGTGGAATCTCGAGGTTTGGAAACCACTCCCATAGACCAAGTAATCTCATTGTGTTATTAGATCATATCAGGTAACTGGATACCGTCAAACGGGACACAAAAGTTTAACGGAAGCAAAACAGACTTGTTTGCGATTGAGTGTAACCTTCCTAGCCCTCCTGTCCATTTGGGCCGCTATCATCTCGAAGGAAAGCCAGCGGCAGGTTACATCGTGTCTGTCTCTAATGATGGCGAGCACCCAAGTCGGGAGCTTAAAATGATAACCTTCGACTCAGTGTGCCAATCGTGCAACATTTCACACGGATGTTTTCTTAAGGTGGGATATCAATGTCAAAAGTAAGCATAATCTAATATTCGGCACATTCTTATGAAGAGTTTCCATCCGAAGGTGGCGAGTCCCAAAATCTAGTCTTAACAATAGTTTTAGGTTCAAAAGATTATGAAAGTGAGATCATTTTTGCTCTCAGTTTATTGATCATTTTCTGATTTGATACCACGTACTCGTATCTAAGAAACGCAATCATGAAAATCAACTTATCTCAAGCAGATTTCATTTCAAATATGTTTGTTCTTGTATAGCAAGAGGCATGTCTAATCAAAGGCCACTGCTTCGCCAAAGATGATCCAAACCCCAAAGATTGGTGTCAGCAATGTATGCCGTCGACTGATCAACACGTTTGGACCAGAAGAAAAGGTTTCTCTGCTACTTTTCCTACTGTTTATCTAGTTATCAAAAGTCTGTTGATCCCATTGCTTTCATCAGATCAGCTGCAGTAACAATATAAATATCCAAGCCTCCAAATAGGATAAAAATGATGGTATCTTATCTTTTCAAGTTTCTAAATGCATATCGAAAATTGCAAATGAGTTTTTCGTAGTACTTCTAACACTAGGGTTTAACACAATGTATCGTCTGAATGTGGTGTGGTTCTTTCTTTTAAAAATTTTCAGTAAATCTACCTCCTAACATCACAACACCGACCGTGAGATACGCCCTTCTTGGTGAAGACCTTCAACTACAGTTAGAGGGTGAAGATCCTGAAAGAAGGCCGTTTGTAATATCTATGACTGACGGAAATCCATCTCAAGGAAAGCTGTCTGCTAGCCATATTCTCCACTGGAAAACTGAGACAAAAAATGATACAAACTTTTTCTTTCAAGCAACTGACGAGTGTAACGCCTCATCCACACATAACATGACTATTAAGATTGTGATCTGTCCTTGCACTGAAAAAGGAACATGTTACCCCGATCCCGTTCACCCACGAGGATCAGGAATGTATGTTTGCAAGTGTCAGCCCGGCTACGAGGGAAAAAGATGCGAGAAGGAGATAGATGAGTGTATATTGTCTCCATGTGTTCATGGTGAGCTTCACACTGTTCGGAGAATATTGGTTTGCTCTTGATGTAGTTGTTGTTGTTTTGTCTGCTCGTTGCTTTAATTGTTTGATTTTCCTTTTTGCAAGCATTATTTAAATATGATATATTTTCATGAGCGGTTAGATTCTTCAATGTCATTATAGAACCACAATAATCTTGTTTAAGTGTTTCAATAAAAAATCTTGTCTTCTCCAGGCTCGTGCAATGACGAAATAAATAATTACACGTGTACCTGTGACCCAGGTTACACTGGTCATAACTGCAGTGTAGATATTGACGAGTGCCAGCCTTCTCCCTGTATCCATGGTAAGTTCTCCCTTTACGAGAGAAACATTCTTGAATAAAACTCTAATTTAGGACCGGCTACTGCTGTACGTAAGGAATTCATTTGAAGCAGAGTATCCTCTCTAATCTGCAAAGAAAGGCAGCCCCGGTTTTAAACCAGTTTCCTGGCACTGCAGTCGCGCCTGTGGCCTGTTTGGCCAGTACCTTTCCCAGACACTTTTGAACACGTTGGTTTACCTTGGTATCGCATTTTCTCCTCCTAATTATTGTTATTAGGTAGCAATATTCAGAAAACTAAAGCGTAAAATCTTACTTGTAATGGTTCTTTTCAAGTTATGACGAACATTTAAAAAGTGAAGGACCGCAATGACTGAGGGTTTCAAATACGCTTTAAACAATTTATCAGGACTTCGACTCCAAAAAAATAATTAGGTGTGACCCCTAAAATAAACCTTATCTACTTAACTGAATCTAATTTCTATCGTTTTCTTTGTGACAGGAAACTGTTCGGACCTTGTTAATGGTTTTAACTGCTTTTGTCAATCTGGTTTCAGTGGCACTCAATGTGAACACAACATCGACGACTGTCCTTCCTCTGGTTGCGGAAACGGTGGGAAAATGGATTGAGTTTTAATTTTATTACCTGTTTCATAAATTATAGCAGTAAATGGGTGATTTATAGGGTCCTGGTCCCTCAAGGTAGGATGGTTCATGCAATCTAGAATATAGAGGCTAAAGATATGTGTCATTCTTAAGGATTCATAACGAAGAACGGCAACAAGTTGGAGACCAAGGTAAATCGTAAACCTACAAACACGGGCCTACTACGCAATTTTCAAAGGCACACAGATTTACGCTATAACAAAAACAACATTTATTTAAACGCGATAAAAATTACAGCGAAGCTGATGTGGTCGTTTCCTTAATAATCAACCCAATTATCGTAGTTTACCTAATATGGTCGTGTACATAAAAATTAACCTTATTAATTAATCTTGATTTAAAATCAACCTAATTGATCTAATTAACCTAATACGGTCGAATATTTAGAAATTAATCCAATTAATTTTTAAAAGAATTGTCTTGTTAAAACAATGGTTCATCGTGCAAGGGAACCAGATCAGACCAAGTAAAGTAGTTACGAAGTTAGGGGTGTGGCTAGACCCATCACTAACAATGAACACTCATATAAATAAAACTTGTAGTACAGCTTTTTATCACCTATATAATTTACGTAGAATAAGGAAATATTTTACAAAGAATCGATTAAAATTTTAATTCATGCATTAATTTATAGTCCTATCGACTACTGCAATAGTTTATATTTTGGGCTCCCAGAATATCAAATCAATAAGTTACCAAGAGTGCAAAACGCAGCGGCAAGGTTGATATTCATGGCTAGTAAATATTGTCACATTACTCCATTACTTTTTAAACTTCCCTGGCTGCCCATTCGTCAACGTATTTTATTTAAGATCCTTCTGATCACGTATAAGGCTGTTCATGGGCTTGCGCCTAATTATATACTAGAATTAATTAAGTTAAAAACCCTCGGAAGGTACAGATTACTATCTTGTAATGATGATCTATTACGGGAATTTCCAAAAGGGAAGATGTACCCCACACTCGGTGACCGATCTTTTCAAACAGCCGCACCAAAACTTTGGAATGTTGTTCCATATCATATTAGAAATTCAAAACCGTTGATTCTTTTTAAAAAATATTTAAAGACGTATTTATTTAAAGAAGCCTTTAGTTGTTAAATATCGAATTACTTTAGATTACATTATATATATTTTTGTACTTAAAGTACACTATTATACATTTTTAGATATTTTATTGACATATGTTTAGCATGTATATTAGTTTATTATTAGCGTTTTTTCTTTTTCTACTTGTTTTTTTTTTTCAGTTAGATTGTTGTAACATTTTAGTTTCTGCGCTGATGAAAATGAATATTGATATTAGCGCAATATAAATTAATTTATAACAATAATTGTCCTCTAAGCATCAGGCATTCATCGATGAATGTAAACGTCTACAATCTACGGTATGTTTACTCACCTTGGATATCCAAGTTCGTTGGTAAGTGGCATCATTGATGAATGTGATTATCCCCCAACTAGAGAGGCTAAGACGAAACGTGTTACTGATGAAACATTTAGAACCAGCATCCCGTTTAAAGATCAAACCTCAGCGAACTCAGTTAAAAGCAGATGAGAGATCTTAGTTTAAAAATTGGCATTGATGTACGACCAGTATTCACCAGCAAGAAACTTTAGCATGATCTTAAGTTTAAAGAAATCAAGCCACCTATTGTAAATCAGCACAGCGTTGTTTATTGTTATAAATGTAATCTGTGAGAATCAAATTATGTCGGATATACGACACGCCATCTATTTCAACGCATTGCTGATCATCGATATTCTGCCATTCGTCATCATCTGAAAGATGCTCATGGGAACGTTAACTTACTCAATGAGAGCCAATTTCTGGTGCTTAAAAAATGTAGCACGAAATGGGATTGCCTGGTCAACGAAATGTTGTACATAAGAACAATAAGACCTAACTTAAATGCCCAGAGTGACTCCACTAAGGCTACGCTCTTTGTTTGACTCTCGATGACTATTAATTTATTCATTTTCTCATCTATATATATCTTAGTTTTGTTATTTCATTCTCACTTGATAATGACGTTCGGGAAACGTCGAAACGTCGTGTAATGTTTTCCAATATTTTATCGCATAGTTTTATTGTAAAATGTAGTTTTTTCTGTTCTTTTTCATTTGTTTTACATCACTTACTGCATGTGGTTTTCACTTTTTGCGAAATCGTTGTTTATGCAGGTACTTGTGTCGATCTCGTAAAAAATTACACTTGCCAATGTAATGTTGGATTTAGAGGCCAGCATTGTGATGTGGTCAACCAGAACTGCACGAGCGACGCATGCTTTCCTGGAGTTCGCTGCATTCAGAAAACAAACACTATAACATGTGACCCTTGCCCCACCGGATACTTTGGTGACGGAAAGAATTGCCAAGGTATGACCGACTTAAGTATACTTTGGCTAATCCTAGTAACGACGCTGAGGATAGGATACTTAATGAGGGCACAATGACAAATTTAAGTACTGAGTTACTGGGGACGCACTTTTACAAACGAGTTTTGGCAACTTTGTTTGGGTTATATTCGGCAAAATAACAACTTGTTTCTACCAAATTAGAATCTCAACAGTATGTTGTAAATTTTCGGCTTTGTTGATCCTGAATCCCTAGCTTCGCATTTTTAGTTGAGAAGGTTCTACCTCAGTTATAGATCAGTAAGTACAAACTCAGTATTCACAAAATCCTTGAAGCAAATTTTGATTTATACTTTTAATGGTCATGAACCATGCAATTTAATCACTAATTGTCTATAAGAAATATAGAAGAGGACACTGAAACATCATGAGGTCATTCCTGATCCCTCTATTAGCTACTATTTCTATTTAGAAGTTTACTTGATACTTTCCACCATTATAGGCTTTGTCTCTTGCATGTGTTTGTTGATTCTCTTGTCCGCCCATTTTAGATATCGATGACTGCATTAATGTTACATGCAAAAACGGTGGTTCGTGTATAGATGGAATAAATAATTACACGTGCTCGTGCCAATTAGGATATACTGGAGATTGGTGTGAGAGAGGTAGGAATCTAACAATTAATTATCATATGGATAGGAGTATTTTACCAGGAACTAAAACACTCGTAGAATCAATACGACCACTACAGCCGAGAACCGAGTGGCGCATTTTTCCTAAGTAAGACGAGCGGTCATATTGAGCAAAGATGTCATGATTTCGCCTTTTAACCTTTGCTGAATGAAATCGGTTTGTTCATTGTTTGAAATGATGGCCGCCGCAAGATATGCTGTCGTAAGTGATGATATCTCACTCTTTGCAGCGATCACTTTGAGAAATTGATCCTGCCACTCGAACATAAAAACCAGATCTTCTCACCCGTGACTATTGTAAAATATCTTCCACGTACATGGGCCTGAATAGACGAGGATACCGTTGTGGCAAAAAAAAAAAAATTAACCATTTATATTTTTACGTTAATAACTTACGATGACTTCCTTTAATAGATAAAAGCTGGTAGTTTCTAAAGAAACTGTTTGAGGCTGCGTCGGTGGGGGTAGGGAAATAGATTTGGATGTATCAACAAAGTTGAAATACTTATGATGCACGATCCTCGCAGTAGAGAGCGCTATTTATGCAATAGCGAAAATCAGACCTGAAAAAAATCAGGCCTGTACGGGATTCGAACCACTGACCTCTGCGATACTAGTGCAGCGCTCTACCAATTGAGCTAACAACTGGGAGCAGGCCGTTAAGTTGATTCGTAATAAACCCGTGATGATAAATCAGATACAATGAATATATGAAGTTTATATATTTTGAGCTGCGGTTATAGATACGTATGATGTACGATCCTCGCAGTAGAGAGCGCTATTTATGCAATCAACTTAACGGTCTGCTCCCAGTCGGCTTGTTAGCTCAATTGATAGAGCGCTGCACTAGTATCGCAGAGGTCAGTGGCTCGAATCCCATACGGGCCTGATTTTTTTCAGATCTGATTTTCGCTATTGCATAAATAGCGCTCTCTACTGAGAGGATCGTGCATCATACGTATCTATAACCGCAGTTCAAAATATATAAACTTCACATATTCATTGTAACCAAAGTTGAAATGGTAAATTGGCCACCGTAACGATTACAAAAGCTGACGTTTCGAGCGTTAGCCCTTCGTCGGAGCGAATAGAGGAATTGTGGATTGTGTGCGCTTTTAAAGGCAGAAAATGGAGCTACGTTATTCGTGGGAATATGGCAACGAGAAAAACACGAATAAATTAGTGGAATGAAAAGCGTTCGTTGATCCCTGTGGGATTTAGACTGCCGGATTTGAAAGATGAGCTTTTGTTCAAGAGTTTTACGGCTTTCCGTGCTACCTAAGTGTAAGGAAAGACCGCAGATTGCCATATGTTGCTTAGAATGATCAGGCAAATTAAAATGTCTAGCGACTGGTTTCGATGTGTCCTTGTCATTCCTTTCCACGTCTCGAAGGTGTTCTCGGAATCGGTCACCTAGTCTTCTGCCTGTTTTGCCGATGTATATCTTTTTGCAATAAGTGCAAGTTATGCAATAGATTACATTGGCGGAGGTGCACGTGAAGCGATCGGTGATCTTAATGGATCGTTTAGGTCCCGATATTTTTTTCAGTGTTGTGAATGAAAGGACACGTTTTGCAACGTGCACGAGCGCATTTAAAAGTGCCTCGTTGGTCATTAGTCTGAAAAGAACTTCTGCCAAAAAAACTGCCTATGTTTTTGACGCGTTTGAATGAAATGAGCGGAGGCTGCGAAAAGATAGTGCTTGTTTCTGCATCGTTTTGAAGTAATTTAAAGTTTTTAAGACTGATGGTTTAACTGAGTGGTTGTGAGGGTGAAACGTGAGAGTGAATGGAATGCGGTCGGAATCTTCCTTATGCGACGTTTGTAGTGCTGAATGTCGATCAATAAGTTGGGCGCGGTGGTAACCCGCTTGAACGAAAGAAATAGGGTAACCCGGATCTGCAATATACCTGGGAAATTTCTGACAATTCTTTATCCTTTTTAGACATCAAAGTTTCAATCGAAGGCAACGGTTTGTACACTAGTGTGTATTACAAACCTACAGACTCGCATAATTACTTGTTATATTCGTCTTCGCATCCATCTCACGTTAAGAATTCCATTTCTTTTTCTCAGTTTCTAAGACTACCTCGTTTATGTAGTGATGACTCTAATTTCCCCCACAAATCAGAATCAATGAGCCAGTGTTTCGATAAACGTGGTTACCCTGTTTCTGTCGTTCAAGCGGGTTACCACCGCGCCCAACTTATTGATCGACATTCAGCACTACAAACGTCGCATAAGGAAGATTCCGACCGCATTCCATTCACTCTCACGTGTCACCCTCACAACCACTCAGTTAAATCCATCATTCTTAAAAACTTTAAATTACTTCAAAACGATGCAGAGACAAGCACTATCTTTTCGCAGCCTCCGCTCATTTCATTCAAACGCGAAAAAAAACAGGCATTTTTTTGGCCAGAAGTTATTTTCAGACTAATGACCAACCAGGCACTTTTAAATGCGCTCGTGCACGATGCACAACATGTCCTTTCATTCACAACACTGATAAAATATCGGGACCTAAACGATCCATTAAGATCACCGATCACTTCACGTGCACCTCCGCCAATGTAATCTATTGCATAACTTGCACTTATTGCAAAAAGATATACATCGGCGAAACAGGCAGAAGACTAGGTGACCGATTCCGAGAACACCTTCGAGACGTGGAAAGGAATGACAAGGACACATCGAAACCAGTCGCTAGACATTTTAATTTGCCTAATCATTCTAAGCAACATATGGCAATCTGCGGTCTTTCCTTACACTTAGGTAGCACGGAAAGCCGTAAAACTCTTGAACAAAAGCTCATGTTTCAAACCGGCAGTCTAAATCCCACAGGGATCAACGAACGCTTTTCATTCCACTAATTTATTCGTGTTTTTCTCGTTGCCATATTCCCACGAATAACGTAGCTCCATTTTCTGCCTTTAAAAGCGCACACAACCCACAATTCCTCTATTCGCTCCGACGAAGGGCTAACGCTGGAAACGTCAGCTTTTGTAATCGTTACGGTGGCCAATGTACCATTTCAACTTTGTTAATATATCCAAATTATTTCTTAAATAGAGTTGTGCAAAAACATGAAATCAACCTTCCATTTATTTTCAAGAGTGAGGTCTCGTTTTAAAACTCCCATTCTAAAATAATGCCGAAACTACGATTTTGGCATCGATTGTCACCAATGATAGCGTATAAAAAAACTTTTTCAAAGAATATTCTAAGATTTAAACTGATTAGGTAAAATTTTCAGTTTTTGAACACAATTAGAAATTAGTCTGGTTCTGGAAAAGGACATAGAAAAGCTTACCATTTTCCATCACGACAATTTTTCTACAACATGAATTTAAACCACATTCGTTTTAGCATGTTTACTAAATTACATGGCTAGCAAGTTTGCAATATCAATGCAATTATTTTTTTTTCCAAAATCTATAGATATTGACGATTGTGTATCTGCTCGATGTGACAACAATGCAACATGTGTGGATGGTGTCAATCAATTCAGTTGCGTATGTCAAACAGGCTTTAGTGGGAGATTGTGCGACATAGGTAAGAAAAACATGGGAAATGAGCTTTCAGCTTTAGCTTTGAAATTTTCACAAATTGCCCGAGAAGTCTATCTGTGAATGATATGAAGAGCTCGTTTTCTGCTCCTTGTTTAAATTACCTTTAACATTTCAGACATAGATGAATGTGCCACGCTGCCCTGTAAAAATGGCAGCTGCCAAGATGGTCCCAACTCTTTCACGTGCACATGTCAAAGTGGTTTTACTGGAAACTACTGCGAAACAGGTGGATGCATATACAACTTCTTCGAAACCTTTCACCAGATTTTAATCGAATTTCCGATTAAAACCTACAATTCTCTAAATTTTTTTTCTTTTTCTTTTTGGGTGGGGGGGGGGGAATTGGAGAATTCACAACCTCCTCCTTGCACGTTTGAGAGTTAACATTTAA
>NC_142527.1:20690200-20745200 GCF_964205215.1 Stylophora pistillata | reverse complement strand
ATTCAAATTGAACATAACATTATTAAGAATCTCAACTAGCCGGAGGCAAACAAGTTGGCTATTTACAAGCATGGCCGAAGATTTGAACTCGGAGCTACCTTGAAACAAATCCAGATGGTGGTCAGGGCGGGACTCGAACCTGAAAATAGCGGATTGCGAGTCCGACACGCTGACCACTCTGCCACGCTGGCCAGGTATACCCTAAACGCGGTTGTGCTAATGCTGCATTCCATCCTTCTTCAAACAATACCGAGCCAACCAAATTAAATTATGAAGCTCTTCATGGCAAGGTCTTTTCTGAGATTATTTCCAAGTCAATATGGCCCAGAAATCCAATGCACTCGAAATCGAATTTCACATGTAGTCACAAAATGTGTTAATGTCTGCTCAGCGCTCACGCGGAATACCCTTAGGAAAGGTAATTTTCAAGTTAAGAATTATGAATTTATATACAAAATAGTACATATATTAGTCACCTTTATAATTCTGATTTGGTTTGATGATTGTGGACTTTTTATTACTCAAAAAGTTCGGTTATTCTTAAAGTCTAGCTAATCCAGAATATTTTCAAGTAAGCCTTTCTATCTACTTGGCCTCATGCCCAGTACACTTAATGGAGAATCCAATGCGCATGACTTTAAAAAGTCCAAACACTTGAATGTCATATCATTTATGCTGTGTTCTTGGAATATTAATGACCTAACTGAAATTTGGACCATAAAAAAAATATATTTTGGTTACCGTCACGCGTTTTTCACGCTTAAGCGTGTGTATATCTGACGAATATTCTGGCCTATTTTCATCATACTCTAAAAAATCTACATTCCGTAAGAGTTCTTTTAAATAGAGGTAGCTCACGTAAGGGAAAGTACGTTTTTTATTGGGGGTGGGCTGGGGTATTTTAGAAATTTTTTGCCAAAAAAGTCGTGGCCCTCCCACTTTCCAGATTGGATTAATGCATGACCCTTCATAAATGCCTAAACAAAAGGATCTGACCCTCCCCCCACCTCCTCCAAGACAAAAATAACCGGAAGTGAACATAACTAACCGGAAGTGTCGCTCACATAACCGTGTCTGCGCACAAAGCAGTTAATTGCGTGGCGTTGCACGGTGAAAACTTAAAAATGGGCAAGGATATGCGAGGAATAGAAAGAGGGAAATGCGCTTGTGGATAATGCGAGGATTTCATGAGGTCAGATGGAGCAACTTGTGGCTATTGTGGCTGTTTGCCGACTCGCTATTCTAAAATGGATGCCTGCTACTCCTGTGACTCTGTTGGTAGCACATCGGGTGCGGGAACAAGTGAAAGTTCAAGTCCAGAGAAGTGGAAAGATGAAGATCTGGGGTAGTTCCCGAACCCAAAGGGCGAATATACTGAGTTCTCAAATAGCTTTTTGAGAGAAAGGTGAGCTTTACATGGAGTATTGGCGAATGTCGTGTAAAGAGTGTCGTGTAAATGTCGTGCAAAAATTTTGCGAGAAGGATGAGACTACCAGCGCTCCACTTCCAACTCGACGACCAAATCCCGACTATGCCAGATATACGAGACTTTACATGGACTTTCTGAAGAGGAAGTTAAGTCTCTTTCAACTTCAGCGCTAGACGCGCACAGCAGTAAACTCGTGGAAAAAAAGCGTGGGCTGTTGCTGAAGAAGTGTGTGTTCGAATTGACGACTCCCCAGCCCCACGGGAGTATATATCAGCATTTTTGGTCGACCGACCAGAAAATCAATTTTTCTACAACCGTGAGTACTTGAAAGAGTATCTTGGAGTCACCAACAATTAAAAGAGTTTGGTTCCGGGGCATGGGTATATTTCCAAGCAAGAACAATTGGAGAGCCTCCATTGTAAGAAAGGTGAGCTTTGTATGGAGTATAGGCGAATGTCGTGTAAAGAGAGAAGTGGCAAACTATGTAAATTTTACGAGAGGGATGAGACTAGCAGCGCTCCACTTCCAACTTGACGACCATATCCCGACTATGGCAAGCTACCAAACTTCCATTATCTCTCTTGGAGTGCAACCCACACCGATGGCCGTGATCCGGATGACTTCCAGCCTCGAGCTCAGATTAAGCGATTGTTTGAGGAAAGTGAACTAGTCAGTGGGGACAGTGAGGTTATTAGAAGATTTTCAGATAAATACATTTTCCCCGAAAAGCTTGTAGCAGAGTATGTTGAGCACCTTGCCCAGATAGAAATGCGCAAGGAGAAGAAGAAAGAGGAGACTGAAACTAGAGCGAATGGAATGGCTGAACCGGAAGTACAATGACATTGACTGGGTTGGACTGCACAACTTCGATAAGCTGTCGTCATTGAGGGTGGACGAACTATCCTTGTGCTTTTCCCATCACAAGATCCCCTTCAACGAGAAGAAAGTTGAAAAAGTCGCAATGATAAAACCGCACATTGTTTGCTTGCTGTACAATTTAATGGGGCGTCAACAACCTCGGAAATCCCCACTCAGAAATGTACAGCAACAAGTGACCTCGTCACAATGCGAGGTAGAAACTGACTCGCAAAGTGATGTGGTACATCGAGTTGTCGGTTCAAGCCCAAGTAACTCAAGTAATGAATCGTCACCGGACACTAATTTTATACCAGAGCCCCGCGCGGAAACATTACCGACGTCAAAATATGGACGAAAGTGGGCACGGGTCGAGATGGACGATTACGTTTGGTGGGACAAGATAGCTTTTTGACATAATGTTTCTACATCTGTATAAAATGATGTAGATTGATTTAGACTGGTAGCTTTGCTTGTATATATAAGTTTTAGGTTTCTATACACTTCGCGTGTTTGGTAACAAATAACTAAAAGTCAACTAACCGACATGGAGTAGTTTTTTCCTTACCAAAAAAAAAAGGTGACCCTCCCCTAGCTGCGTATCAAACAGGCTTGACCCTCCCTAATTTGTAAAGTATTTACTAATGACCCTCCCCGCCGAAACCCCGGCCCACCCCCCCCCCCCCCCCTAATGAAAAACGTACCTTCCCTGAAAACAAACTAGATGATTTCCGGGCTCCAAAGAAATTCAGAGCCTTCGCACTTCGTAAAGCGCGTGTTAATGTGGTCATAGTGATATAGACCTTTATGCCCTACCTTTTGGAGCTGTGGATACTTTCTTCCGTAGTGGTGTCTGTGTTCTAAATTTTCTCATACCCTACACAAATATAGAAGAGCTGAAGAGTCTACCCTTCAAATTGTTCATGTATTATAACAGAGTCGCATTTCACATACTGCAGTCGAACCTCCAGTCTGTTCAATATACAAAACCTTATTGGTTTGTCCGCATTGTATAACATTCGCCAACGGCAAATGTTGGCTCTTGCCACTTTAAACCGACGTCGACGGATGCAGAGAAGAAGAAATCGCCGACTTAGATTTTGGTTTTTACCTCGGCCACGACAGTCATGGTTCGAGATCCATTATAATGATCACCGGATTCCTGATCACTTCCTTAGGCAACAGCTCCGATTTCGAAGAGTAACTTTTAATCAGCTTTTGAACATCGGAAGTCCACATGTCCAAGACAAGATACATCGATGCGAAACTGTATTCAAGCGGAAAATATTTTGGCGATAGGTTTATACAGATTAGCACATGGGAACTCGTATGTTTCCATTGCCCCTATTTTTAACGTCGGAAAGTCCACGGTCAATGAAGCAATACAAGATGTCGTGAACGCTTTATACGATCAATGAAATCATTACATCAAGTTTCCTACGACGATTGCGGAGATGACTGAGTGTACTGCAACTTTTGAGAGAACCAGATCTGAGTTGCCAAACGTTGCTGGTGCTACAGATGGGACAAATATCCCAATCATCGCGCCCAGAGAAGATGTAGTCGACTATTTTAGTCGTTACCAGCAGCATGATACGATTGTTCAAGGAGTTTTAGATGGCACTGGAAAATTCATTGACGCATTTGCAGGATTCCCTGGAAGTGCGCATGATTCAAGGGTTTTGAGAAACAGTAACATTTATAAAGAGGCTGAACAGAGAAACAACATCTGCAGGCTCCACGGTTAGATATTGATGGGAATGATATACGCCCATACCTAGTTGGAGATAGCGCTTATCCGCTAACACCTTGGCTCATAAAACCATTTCCAGAGGGAACACAAGATCCCTATGAAAAAACGTTCAATAAAGAGCTTAGCAGAGCAAGAGTTGTTGTAACACGTGCCTTTGGATTTTAAAGGGACGTTGGAGAGTGCTACAGAAACGCTTAGACAGCTCCCTGAATTTTGCAATGAAGACTACCATTGCATGCATTGTTCTTCATAATTTTTGTATAGAAGCTAATAATGACTGGGATGATGAAGATGACTATGGCCACCCGACAACGATGATGGAAACAATAATGTAGTTGATAGAGATGCTGATGAAATAAGGGGTGCACTAAAGGACTTTGTTTGCGGCAACGTATAGATAGCTCAAAAACATTTTATTTTTTATTCCATTTACAAAAATAAAAAGTCAAGTGTGCTTGCACATTGTCTAATTTTTTAAACTCGATCATCAATTGTATCGTGATTTCTAATGTTTGATAATACGAAAGTCCAATATTCCATCATGCTAAAATGTTCTATCATACTAAGATGTGCCCAATCATTCATACAAATCGCTATAATCAGTTTATTTTGAATCGTTTCATGGAATCTAGCTTAAGTTTGTCTCTGATATTTTAAAATAAAACTCACTGTACTTTAAAATAATCATGATCATATATCGTATTAATGCGTAATGACAAGAAATCTCCGCATTAAATCTCATTAAACAGTAACAAAATAATAGTTCGTGTGTTCAATTCATACTTCAGACAGTTCATTCTTTCTTCTTATTTTCCATATACTTATTAAAACAGCCAACAAGTTGAGCTGGATTTGCTGTGCTTGCGAATCTTTCATCCGCTCCATAATACTAGCCATTTGTTTCCCTCCAGTGGCAAGCTTTTTTATGGCCTCCCCAATTGTATCATCTTCGCTGTCGCTGTCATGCACTCGAGCGGGCCGCTTTTGACCCTTTACTTTTTTTCTTTCGCGTCTTCTTGGGACTGAACTAACAGCAGTTGTAGAGGTGGTGCAACCAGCTGAACTGGAACTGTTCGGCGTTTCAGCGGCACTTGTTTCTGGATTATTTTCCGAGTTTCCACTGTTTTCTGCAGCCTGTGTGCCAGCTTGCTCCAAGTTGTTACAAGTGATGATATCACGGCAGCCAAGGACAGAATTCCAGTTCTACTTTTCTTTCAATCGGTTCTTTAAATGCTTAACTTTGCGCTGACACTGGTCGACGGTTTTTTATTTAGGCCTTGTCTTTCGTTCAGCGCCTTGGAGCTTTCCTCCCAGGCTTTTCGGCTATCGTTGCTTTCTACTTTTTCAATATTGTCAGCCCAATGCGGCAATAGTGCTTTTTCGTCGTCTAAACTCTATCTCTCTCTTTGGTTGGACTTTTTTGCTTCTCCTGTGGCAGCTGAAGGGACTGGTGATGGCTGGATTAGCTGGCGATGATTTAAAAGCTCGGTCAAAAGACGGCTGCGAGGTTGAAGGCTGCGAGTCTTGGAAAAATATCTGCGAGCCAAAGGGTGAAAACAAACCATCCCCATAGCAATAAAATGACCAGGCGAATAGTGCAAATTTGTAAATTGGTAGGGTTGAAATCCGCCATAGGGACCAGTTAAAGCGTTTGTAGAGAAAACCGGTGACTAAAATATTACACCGATAGCGTGTTGTCTTTGCAGAATTGCAAAAATCCAATTTTTGCCGGTATTTCAGATGTACTGATGGATTCTTCTACACAAGGTTTATATTCAAAGGTATATATTCAAGGTATATATAATAAACGCTAAAAGGTATCGAGTAACTGACGATCTCTCAATTTTATCTGCAGACGGCTGGTCTTGATGGTAGCTGTTTTGATAGCTCCCAATGTGTGGTTTATAATTATTTAAGGTAGAGTATAAAAAAAATTGTAATACTTCAGAGCTTTTTACAATTGAACTATTAAACTAATTGGAAATATTGCATTTCTTTAATCTTCTGCAATGGTTCCGGCTGGAAAAGCGTGGCGGCTTAACGGTCATGGCGCCCTAGACAACCTACAGGTGTGTAAATGGATGGAGGCGAATTTAAAACAGGGAGTAACCATGTGATGGACTAGCATCCCATCCAGGGGGAAGGGAGAGTAGAAATATTTCGTCGCTTAGACTGTATGGGCTACTGGCCTAATGCAGACTTTTTTTAATTCTAATACGTGCATCTTCATGAATAGTGCCGGTAAGTGTTTTTTTTTTGGGGACCCTTTGACAAAAATTTCGTATTAGATTATCTTATTAAGTTGTGAACTTACCATTGATTTTCAATCATCAATATTCTTATTCATTTATCAATTTACTTTTATTTTTTTAAAATTTATTATTTTTCGGTCATTCCGGGAATTCCGGGTATTCCAAGTATTCCGGTTCCGGTTCTGAACTCGGGCATTCCAAATTTTCCAACCTATCACGTGGTCATCATATTTCGTTGCGTCAGTTGTCGAATTACTCTCTCCCCATTCTCAAATGTCAAAGGAAAAAGGCCTTAGGGAAGTTATGATTTCAAACCAGGATTCTACAGGTCGACGGCGGCGTCGACGTTTGTTGAGCAACTGAGTTAAAGTCTCCCTGATCCGTAAAAGCCGAATCCTTCCCAACAAAACCAAAAGTAATTGTTGACTAGCCACAATCAGGTTTAGCATGGCAAGCAAACAGCAAAGAAGGACGATTAAAACATTTCGCGGGGGCTTTTGCTTTGCGATCAGTCCTTGACCAGAAACGACATAAAAGAAATCGCACTGTCACGAAATCTCGGTATCTTTTTCGATCGATTGACATTTGTGGTTACCCACATAATTTGCACGTCTCAAATGCGAACGCTATTACAAAAACAGAAAATTCGTTGTTACAAAATTTTCAAATTTTTTGCAAATACCAAACTACAGGCCTTAGGCTGTATGGGCTACTGGCCTGACGCAAACTTTTTTGTAATTCTAATACGTGCATCTCCATGAACAGTGCCGGTAATTTTTTTTTTTTTTTTTTTTTGGGGGGGGGGGGGGAAGAAGGGGGCCCTCAGAAAAAATTTTCGTATTAAATTATTTAATTAAGTTGTGAATTTATCGTTTACAAGTAGATTTGCAAAGTATTAATAATTTAAAGTGTCTTTGAAGTTTATATTATTATTTTTCATCTGCTTGATCAAATCTACATGCATGTGACTCTAATTGAGTGGTAATATCTATACACACCCAAGGAATTTAACAAGTAATTCTAAAGGGGAGTGGGAATCATTGCTGGCTGGTTAATTTGAATTGTTGTTGCATTGTAAACCACTCAGAAATGAAACCATTTTTAATGAATAATAATCTAAGTTATTGTGTAAAGTTATACCGAGTTACTTTGGGTGTTGACTCACCTCTTCTTGACCTATGGGGGTGCCTAAACCAGGGAACAAAGGTACAGCGAGCTGACAGTTGTCTCTCAAAACGATTCTTGACACAGTCATTGTAGCCATACAAGGTCTTGCACCTTGGACAGAGGACAAACTTGATAAAATCATCATTGTTCAAAAGCCCAAGATGTTTCCTGAGCTTGTACAAAGTGTTTGGAAAATGCTTTGCTAGAGCAGAAATAAAACTGTCTTCATTAAATGTTCCAACTAGCCAGAAGAAACGACTAAGAAATTTAAGTAACATCTCCATAGCTGAATCTGTAACAGAAAATCCAGACTGCCAGGAAAATAAGAACAATAAAAGCCAATAAATGAGCACACCACATTTATCTGAGAGAGGTATTGAATTGTTTTGTTCTTGTGGTTTCTCGGCAAAATCCCCTCCCGGGAGTTCTGGTTCATTGCTTCCTTGAGAATCCCCCCACTCCTCATTGACGGAATTGGAAGAATCATGACCATGTGCATGGACTTCACCACTGTCACCACTGCAATTAGTGGCACCCTCGTTTTCATCACTGCTATCATCGTCAAAATAATCCAAGTCTTCCTCGTTAAAACGCTTCCTCAATCGATCTTTCAGTCTCCTCCGCAAATCTGCAGACAACATTGGTTCTACACCAGAATTCTCATCACACCTCGTCGGAGTCATGTTTTCTTCTTCGGTGTCCGAGTTATTATGCAAACAATCAAATCCAGTCTCTTCTTCCGATGTAGAATTAAAAACCAAGTCGGGAACTTTTTCTTCTCCAATTCTCGTTTGACTTTGAGCACTTGTAGTTTTTGAACGAACATGAGATCTGGACCCTGAATACAAGTAATTACTTCCACAACGGGAGCAGTGAATACGACGTCGATTCCTTCTCTTGCAGTTTCGAGGCGAACTGGGCGAACTTCTTTTCCTCATTTTATTAAATGTAAAGCAATGCTTTCATGAAAAACTTCCATCGATCTGGTGAATTCGGCGTCGATTTCTGCGCCAAACTAACAAACCGCTGATCCAAAATACCAGCGCCCGACAACAAAGCCGCTGAAGCTGTTGACACCTGCGGGCCCGACCGCGATGAATTGTCCAATCAGATCTAATCATAGAAGTGGACCTTGTGAATTGACCAATCAAATAACCTTGCTTTGATAGCGTCTTGGGGGAACCTCGAAGTGCTCAACAAATGTCTGACTCGAGTGTAGAAACGTGTCTGCCGATCTGTTGTCTAACTTTCGATCAGAAATGGCAAATTCTAGAATCGGAAACGCCAGTCTTTCAGAATTCCGCCTTGTTTTAATGAAACTGACTGAAGTTCAAAAGAAATTGGACACAACGGATCAATCGTCAGTCATAGCGCAGCTGAGACAAGTAAATGATTCACTTCAAATCGTTGAGGGAAACCAGAGCGATATTTCCGATGCCATCCTTAACAAGCTGCAGAGTATCGAGTCGCGGCTCGAGAACGGTTTCAAAGCCTTGGAGGAGAAGATTGCAGCTTTATAAGGAAGCACACTCAACCCACAATTCCTCTATTCGCTCCGACGAAGGGTTAACGCTCGAAACGTCAGCTTTTGTAATCATTACGGTGGCCAATTTACCATTTCAACTTTGTTGATATATCCAAATTATTTCGTTACTCCCACAGACGCAGCCCAAACAGTTTCTTTCGAAACTATCAGCCTTAAGAAGGAAAAGTTGTGGACTGTCCTGCAATCGCAGAGGGAAGCGCTTTAGGAATGCTAACGCCACCAAATTCTTCAAAGAAAAGAAAAATCGCCCGCCATCCTGATCTCTCGGTGAGTAATCTTAATGGACAACATATATGTTGTCCTTAGTGCATGTTTCTTAAGCGGATTAGATTAATATGATGACTTGTTTCAACAAATTTTGCGGCTTGCCAACCAAACTAGAGAGCCGGTTTTAAAATGCGCGCCATACAAATTTTTTATTTCTCACACCTATTGTTTGTATTGCCGCACAACCGCCTGTAGATATGTTTGAAAGACCGCTTCTGTCCTGTTTCAAAGGCGCCGAGGAATCTTAAACAATCATTTCTCAATTAGTTCGTTTGGAAACAAAATGGGACCCGCACTTTTTAATACTAATGCACTGGTATCGTTCACAGCACTATATTCGTTCAAAGTTGGAACAGTTGGACCTTGCATGGAACACTGACAAGAAGTAAGCCTAAGCTTAATAATTCATGTTTAAAGTTTTAAAACATAAGCTAAAATAGAAACAAAAAATTGTTGAAAAGTAGACAAAAAGGTTTTTTTGCTTGTAATGTCAATCCTTTGACGCTCAAAGAATTATTTGATTGTGAGCTAGCTGGGTGATTGTGTAGTTTGTTCCAGATATTTGGGGCTTAGCTCTTAATCAGTGGAATTCAAAAGATATGTTGTTGAGGAAGATCCCTGGGCCATGAGAAATAGAAAGCAACTTTCTCAACAAAACATCACGTACTGATCAGACTTCCACTGTTAAATGGCTAAGCCCAAACATCTGGAACAAACAATTCTTTAATTTGCACTTTATACTCGAGCACAAGAACTCTGTTTTATCCTGTTTTAATTAACTTGAAAGTTATCTTTCTCAGTTTGATTGTCATATTATTAATGGATGCAATTTGAATTTCTCACAGAGAGAATGAACCACCAAACCGAGCTGTATTAGCCACCATCTTGAAAGAGGTCAAAGAAATAGACCAGATTCAAAATGATTCTCTTTGTACCGAAAGAAGAATTCTAGGTATGTTCAAACGGGGATTGTTTGGCCAAAGAAACACAATTTGTCTTTAACTTTGGATTGATTTTAGATGAGACAAGTGCCCCATCTTGCCCCTTGCTCACTACAACCCTGAAAACTGACAATCTTTTTTATATAAATGATCTGGGCATACCTACCTTTCCTTTCAGATGCTATTTCTCAAAACTTTGCATCATCAAGGAAACGAAGACGACAAGAAGAAAATGGTACCTATGAGCAGTATCAGAAGAAGCAAAAGAAGCGCCAGAGAATTAAAAGGGTAAAAAAGTTGTTTGGCTCTTTAACACTCAAATATCTTGTGAGCTTGTATGTTTGAATAAATTTCAGAAGGTTTGAATTTAAGTTTGATCTAAAAACTGGTTAAGGTTCAAGTTACACTGTAGATCTGGTGATAAAAAACTTTTTATGCCCAGAACAACTCAAACCAGTGACACTGAGGTTCATTCAAGGGCTTTATAATTGTTTTATTGTAGGAGTTGCTCACCATTCAGTATTATAAAAACTTCTTTCACATTTTCCCATTTAGAAACTGGATAAGAGACTCAAAGTGGCAACTGAAGAAGAGAAGAGAGAACCAATTTTTGAGGCCCTGCATCCTAGTCTTGTCTCCTCAGATGAGTCTAATGAAGAAGATCCCACATCAATGGTGACAAGGCCCCTTACCTGGAGGACGTAAGAAGTTACCAACTTCTTCCATGTACTAGACCAGAGGTATAAGTCTTCCATGACGAATCAGCAAAAGAGGCAGTCAGTGAAAAGAAGGGTTGGTAGACCCAGTCATAGAAATAGTGGAGAGATCCCAGAAAAATTGCACTTGGCCACCACTTTATTAATCTAATTTTAATTTTAGTATACAGTCATTCAACTCTCTTCTAGGGACCATCTCCTATAAACTTGCTACATTTTTACCCAGTGATACAGATAATGTAGGTCTGCCATTTCCATTCTTTTATTCTCTCTGAATTAAGCTTTTAATTTGGTAATTTGCTGATTTCAGTTTTTTCACAAGAAACCACTTCATTTGGCAAATTTAAAGTGAGACTGCAGTACAATCATGGTCAATTACAAGAGAGTTTGAAGACTGTAAACACATACATGTCTAACATGTAATATTTTGAGCAATTTAAGTTATTGAGCAGTCTACATTTAAGTTATCGTCAGTGGAAAGTGAATTCAGTTTCTAGAATTTTCCCTTCCTTGACCACTATTTGGCACTTATGTTCAGGATTGAATGCAGGTGTTTTTTAGCAAATAATTCACATGTATAAATGGATTTTTGAACATTATCACACTACTTCATATTTGACTGAATTGTGTATTTGAGTGAACTTTTATCAGTGAGGACAATTACCATGCTCATTTTAAAGAGCCCAAAATCCTGGAGAGAACTGCTATTTTAGAGGAAGCGACAATTTTCATTCTCTCTTTTATAGTTCTCTTGTTCTCCATCAGATTGAGTAGTGTCTCAATTTCAAACATCAGAAGTGTTTTAAATAGATTTAATGCAGGCATAAGATTGAATTTAAGGTGACATTCTCAGCATGTTGCCTTGATTCCCTCGGCACATGAAGTTCACCTAATTATTTTTTCTTCAAACACTTGACACTCATTTTTGCAAAATGCGTATAATAGAAGTTTAAACATGTATCTGGAGATCAGTTTTCTGGTAATAGTTTGTATATATTGCACATAATTTTTCAGACAGTCATCCTTCCAATTTTATCGCATAAATTGTACTGGAACGGTTAAGTTTTGCCTCTTTTTGACTTTAGACAGAAATGTGTTAAGTAAAATAAGGCTAAGAAACATGATTGTTATCAGGCTCCATTTTGGACTCTGAATAAATTGTACCGCTAACGTCATTGTGCATTAATAAAGGTGACGATAATTATTAAAGGAGTGCTTATCCTGTCTGGGAGAGGGAAATAAGACAAAATGCCTTGAGAACCTGCAGAAGAGTTCGAGTCCAAGAAGTGAAATTTGACGAACGTTGTTAACCGAGCGGCGGTAAACGCGGGAAAATGCATCCCTCGCACGAATTCACCTTTGCAGAAAATACCGGGGTATGCATGCTTTCGACGGCTTAATCCCAGTGAACATAACGTCCGAATTCGCAAAACGGCAGTAAATGGCAGAATACATGTTGTTTTTCGTAAGTTAACCGAACAACAATGAAAGGTAAAATGCGTTTCCACGAATTTTCTCGGATTCACTATCGCGGAAAAACGTTGGAAAGTGCATGGTTTCGACATTTCATTCACCGGGCGAAAAATGGTTGCGAACAGAAGAAAACATAGCATTTTCTATGCATTACACGAACTGCAAACTCTGGAAAACATGTTTTCCCGCATTAACACACATTAACCTTCCCGGAAAATGCGTGTTTTCAGCTGTTAACTCTGATGAATACGTTGTTGTTCACTCGGAAAATGTCAACGAACAAAAGGAAAACACGCTGTTTGCAGTGCGTTAACCGAATGGTTAACGTCGGAAAATGAATTGTTTACCTGCATTTACTGCGAAGGAAAATTACCGAATACTGGGATTCACCCATGCGAAAACGCACAGAAAACGTCGGATTTTCCGCAGGCAAAACACGGGTAAACGTTAGTAAATTGTCACGTTTTCCGTGAATTCAACTTTTGTTTTCCGTTCGGTGTTTGCTACTTTTTTGCCGTGAATTTGTACGATCCCTTGCCGAAATTAACTAATTGATAGGTGCAGGAGACGGGACCTCCGGTTTCACGTCCTATCCGAGAAGACGAAGCAATATGAGTGAAGCGTCTTGCTTAAGGACACAACGTCAAGCCCCAGCCAGGACTTGAACCTAGGCCACCTGACCCAGAGTCCAGCGCACTGACCACTGGACAACTCACGCCTCACAAACCAATAAGGTTTTGTACATTGAACAAATTGAACACAGATTGAAGAAATGTCTTTAATAAAATTAGGACCAGCCTCATGTCTACAAAGTTATATTTGGCGCTCTTTTCGCGCGTGAAATATTAAGAGTTGACAGTCCGGTTTCAAATATCATTTATGTCGCGTACGTGCGACCTCCATGACTCCCGTGGTGTAAATGTCCCGAACCCTGCTTCGAGGCAGGGCATCGGCTTTTTTGATCTTTAGGCCCTTCGGACATATGTCTGGTCGCGACAAAAGAGTCGCACTTGTCGTAAGCACGCGATGACAGATTTTATTTCTAATGAAATGAAATGAATATAGTTTATATCTGACCACTTGCAGCCCAGAGGCAAACACCAACACCAAAAGCGTTAACACCTCGTTCTCCAGGACAAAATTCAAAAGAATACATTATCTCAAGCGAGGCCAGAAGGGCTACTTTAAATTAAAACAAAAGAATATTAATCCGGCAGCCATTTACGACAGTGGTCTATGCCATTACGAAAATCGCGTCAGCGACCTGAAGGAATTTAAAGCACCTCTTCCTGTTTTTTCCACATTGTAGGAGACCTTTAACCTTGTTTTAGCTCAGAAACTCTATTACGTCAGTCATATTTCATATAGTTGTCAAGATCTCACCTAGATAATAAACAGCAAGTCTATTTTTTAAACAGAGAAATCAGTTATTTTAATTAACAACTTTATCACGGTAAAACGAGCGCTATTTTGTTTTTGATGGCTTGATCTTCCATCACCTGCAACATACTGTCTATCATATCTGTAGTGAAAATTACGACAAATTTTACCTTTTTAAGAATTAAATATCATCTCTCGTATTTCATATTTAAAATGTGCACACGGTAATTTTTTTCCTGACGAGTGGCTTAGATATCTTTTTACTTTTCTCTCCGAGAATGTTATCACGTTTCGAATAGACAGCAGAATGCCACAATGATTCTCGGGCACATTAACTTTATTTATTTATTTATTTATTTAATGTTTTGTACCAAGTACTGGAGCAGAAACAATAGGACATGGGTTCCCTACGAGGTTTCGGCTCCAACAAACCCACCCATCCCACCCCAAGGGAGGACATCCATCACACAGTAATCTCGTACGTAGGAAATTAACTTCTCTCCACCAAAATTTTTCCCGGGTTAAAACTTGGCAAAATTGACCAAATAAACAAAACCGTGATAAACTTGTCGATCATCTGTCGTAGACGCCACAACCAATGAGGTAATTGAGCTGAGTTTAGTTTACCAGAAGATTGCAGAAATTCTCTTTCGTTACGAAACTCGCGGATTTTACAACTTCAAACAACTTAAGATGAATCCTAGTAATTGAAGTTTGAATCCACAGGCAAATTATGGCGACCAGTCCCCTGAGCAGGTTAGGCGCTGGATGCAGCGGGGGCAAGATACAGCCGTGGAGTGATTTTCCAGTCGCCACTTTATCAGACCAACAATGAAGAAGTAGATGTGGCACACGATCTAGAAGTTACCACTCAAAGCAAAGGGAAATGAAAAGCTGAATTGAATAGGATTACATTTAACCGAATTTGACATATTTAACAGCTTCGACATTTTTAGTGCAGATAAAACCGAGAAGAAAAAAATTTGTCAAGACAAAATTTGTCCTTTGATTTTGTCGGGATAATCCTAGTTTTGTTTACAAGAGCGGAAAGGCCCTTAATTCATTGTTTCGCTACCTCCCATCATTATATATCGTTTTTTTAAGCAATAGATCATATATCTAATGGATATTGCGCTATAGAAATAAAAAAATTATTAAAATTATGAAAATTAATATTAAGAAGTACCCCCGAATGAATGATTTAGAAGTATGAAGGAGGAGAGAAGGGGGGAGGTTATCCATAGGGTATTGGGAAAATTTATAACCCAGAGGCCACTGCGAAAGGAAATATCCACATCACTAAAAAGTAGGGCATAACGATCTAAATCAATGTGAAAGCACTGACAATCTGTAATCGGAAAAGTCGGCTGGTAAAATGAGATTCAAAGTCATCATTAATCTCTTCATCTTCTTGATGTGTGTGACTCAATCGGTATCTCGTAGGCGTCGAAGGAGACGAAGCTGTAGTAAAGTGGATTGCGTTGTCAATCCCTGGTCGTCTTGGTCTCCTTGCAGTGCTAAGCGATGTGGACAGCCTGGGACTCAAGAAAGGCGTCGCACGGTACAGCTGCCACCGATGTGTGGCGGAAAAACGTGTCCACTGCTAGTCGACATCGTCCCATGCCAAGGGAATACACCAGCTGACTGTCAACTTTCATCTTGGTCATCCTGGGGTATATGTTCTCTTTCGTGTGAAGGGACTCAGACAAGCTCAAGATACGTGGTAACAAACGAGCAATGTGGCGGGGTGCCATGTAATTCCACGTTGAGCAAGATTAGAGCCTGTAAAGTAGCGCGATGTTTCAACCAAGGTACTCTAGTTGATGGGCACTGTTCCTGTTTGTCGGGTTATTATGGAGGCTGCTGTGAGCATAATAGTAAGTAGACATACATATGACCCAGTTTTGGAAGTTGGTCTAAACATGAGAATCGAAATGGCATCAATTTTTAGATTTTTTTGCTTATACTCTCTTTAAATGTGGCCAATCAGCATAACCATTCGTAAGTTGCAGGGTATCTATCATCGAAATGTCTATCTTTCGAATGCTCCACATTTTAATACACACTCAAACCATTGCGTGTTTTTGAAAGCGAAACAATCTTTCTAGTAAATTTTAGCCTTGGTGCGAGTTCGTCGATTCTTAATTGAGTGGTGTTGCCTTGAATTGCTTCCTGCTCATCGCTTCGTGCATCTCGACTTTTGGCATTGCCTAAATCCTCGATAGAATACTTCTTTCTCTTGAGCTTATTAAAGATCCTTTTATAGATTAGATACACCCGAGGCGACCTATTAATCCTTCAAACAGAGCGTATCCAACTTCGTTTCAACAGTGTCAAATGATGATTAATTTCTTTCACGACTGTCACTCACATGTATTGGCAGCTTCCCGTCAAATACGTGCCTCTGCATGCTAAATCGAAAACCAATTAAAGGGCGCGTCGTATCCCGTGCAAAATATCAGAACTGCAAAGCCATTTTTGAAGCGTTCTCTCATCGTTTCTACGTCGTTAAGTATGAACCTTGATAAAACGATGCACTTATTGGGAAGAATTCTGTTCCTGCTTTCATTTTCTGTTCTGTCGCACTGTTCAGACCCTTGCGTCTCGCATGGAGTTTTAAGAAATCGTTTTCGAAGTACAAATTACCAGATAAATAGAGGAGACCCTGCACTCTGTGACAACACTCTGAAAATTGGATGGTATCGATTCCTTGGAGGTAACATGCCGGAAAGCAAAATAGACCCCTATCACTGTGGCACTGTTGCTCCGATATGGATGCGTGGTGTGCATCCAACGGCAGGAGATGGCATAGTAAACCGAGATGCTTGCGTCAATTTCAATGGGAGGCGTAATGGCTGCTTCACAGTCATTCAAATAAGAGTGAAAAACTGCTCAGAGTTCTACGTCTATTACTTGAAACCAGCAAGTGGATGTCATATGGCCTATTGCGCTGGTATGTTATTACGAGCCACTGACAATAGATATCAAGAATCCGCCGACAGTTTAAAAATTTCGTAATTTATCTTGCTCAAAGGACGATTATCATGAATAGTTTTTAAAAGCCATATCTTTATCTTTTTAGTTTAATTTACCAAATTCTCTATCTTGGTCCGCCATACGGTAACGCGTCGGGTTGAAAAGAGTTCGGGCTGTTATGCCAAATAATATGATGCAAATCGTCAAACGGCTGTCAATTTCCTTTGGGAAGTCAAATACTGCGCGAAATTTTGGAAGTTTCGGCGAATTCACGATATTTACGGTCAGCGCCTCTTTAGACGCGTTTTGACCAAAAGAAGAATGTAACTACTCTGGACGTCGCATGATATCAATTTCTTTCCTTGAGCTTCTTATTGTTTTATTTTCACGCAATTAGCATGCAGGGCGACCAGCATGCAGCGGACAATGTTTATCCTTCCTAAATTAGAACGTTTGCTTTAGGCATGATGGGGTTGATGCTCTGAAATAAGGATAAATGTCGATATCAAATGTGGTTTACAAAGATACTAACATCAATTACGATTGATGTGCTCCTGAAAGATAACTTACCGTCCATGGGTTTTTTTCTTTTTTTTGTCTATTTTTGTTTACCTTGTTTTTGTTTTTCTTTGCACCTATAATAAATATACTTGCATCCTTGACCAAATTATTTGGATCAAAGTCAATTACCAGGAGAAATCTCGAGGCTAACTCTCTGGCTCAACCGGTCAAGTATGTTTTCTTGTGGCGTTACGTTTTACGATTAGAACCCTTCTATATGAAATTTATAAAGGAGGGAATGGAGTTGCTAAGATTATTCCTGATCAAGTACTGATATCGATATGTCAAGTCAACACAGTGACCTCAAGGTGTAACTACTCAAAGCATTCTTCCAAAAGGAACAAAAAGCATGTCGTAAATTTGAGATCAGCACAATAGATGACTGTGGCTTTGTTTATGTAAGAAACGATTACATATATTTTCATTAGCTGACATTACTATAGGGTAATTTTTAGAAGAGAAATTCCTCTCGTTTTGCTGATTCATGCCGTTGTACAGTTTTTTTGATAATTGCTACGTTTGGTGACCTTGATAATTTCTAAAGTACACTTAAGGATACGGTAGACCTTCGCCGGCCAAATTTTGCCAAACTTTTTTCTTCACCCCAAACAAAGCAATACTATTTTAACTACAGTTTCCGAAAAAAACTTATTTTAAAATATTGAAACGCACTCGAGTTATTTACAAGAACGTTTCTTCGAACTGAATTCTTTGAGGCGCCAAAGTATGAAAAGCCGATTATAGTGTACAGTGTGTCAACACAAATGACTCCCGTAATGTTTTTCGCGACAGAACATTCTGGTTCGTATTAGTTGCATAAACATCTTCGTATGTCAATTATACGTGTTTTTCGTAGCAGTTCGTGAAATAATGGGAAGAGTTAAAAAGAAACTAGAAGCATATCTGCGTGAATTCGGGCTTTCAATATCGCACATCTGGAGTTATCTTTAGGGGACTGCCATATTGCCATCGTTACTGTCGTCACGCAACTTCATCATTACCGGTCACGAATAAGTCTACTTGTGTTTATATTTGTCTGCTGGAGTGTAATGAATGTTGTTGTGGTACTAGACAACAATCAAAATAATAAATTACCATATAGGAGTAAGTTCCTGTAGATGCCAAAGGTTGAAATTTAAGGACTTTTCAATGACTTTAAAGGCCAAGTTTTAGAAAATTGAAGGACCACTTTTGGAAAGGTTTGCATGAGCAATTTTAAAATCATTTGATATTATTTCTCAGGTTTTCCATGAAGGTACTGTAATTTTCAACTTGAAAACTGCTAAAGAAAGATCATTGCAAAAATCAAGCCTTAGTCCTCGAATTTAAGTACTTCACAAGGCCTTGAGTTTTTAATTTTTAAATTCAAGCATCTTCAAGGACTTTCAAGGCTTTTACAAACCCTGAGTAGGTAATGTACTTGTCTCTGCAGGGAGAAGGGAATTTTTTATCTATTATTGGTACCAAGTCAAGGTTTGTTGCCAGATGTTCACCCAAGGAGAGTTGTCAGAAATCAGTAGATTGAGGCAATATTACTGTTCAAAAACATAAGCAATTTTTTGGTCAGAAGTTCTTTTCAGACTGATGACCAACCAGGCACTTTTAAATGCACTCGTGCACGATGCAAAACGTGTCCTTTCATTCACAACACTGAGAAAATATCGGGACCCAAACAATCCATTAAGATCACCGATCACTTCACGTGCACCTCCGCCAATGTAATACATTGCATAACTTGCAATGTTTGCAAAAAGATATACATCGGCGAAACAGGCAGAAGACTAGGTGACCGATTCCGAGAACACCTTTGCGACGTGGAAAAGGATGACAAGGACACATCGAAACCAGTCGCTAGACACTTTAATTTACCTAATCATTCTAAGCAACATAGGGCAATCTGCGGTCTTTCCTTACACTTAGGAAGCACGGAAAGCCGTAAAACTCTTGAACAAAAGCTCATCTTTCAAACCGGCAGTCTAAATCCTACAGGGATCAACGAACGCTTTTCATTCCACTAATTTATTCGTGTTTTTCTCGTTGCCATGTTCCCACCAATAACGTAGCTACATTTTCTGCCTTTAAAAGCACACACAATCCACAACTCCTCTATTCGCTCCGACGAAGGGCTAACGCTTGAAACGTCAGCTTTTGTAATCGTTACGGTGGCCAATTTACCATTTCAACTTTGTTGATAGATCCAAATTATTACTGTTCAACAGTTCATATTGTTTTTAATAGAAAAATCTCTGAATATTTAATACTGCTGATGGCCACAACAAGAGAAGCAGTGCTATTTACAATTTTAGTATGTTCAATTAAAGGCATTGGACTTTCATTACATACCAAGAGAAAATACACATATTTTGACCTTTTTGTGGGTTTCAAAATAAATGTCATACAAAAATCTGAAAACCACATCAAAAACCCGCGGACCGACCCGTTCCCAAAACGCTCCACAATTTTTAGTGTGGGTCTACTAATAACGATGAGTGACTTTCTATGTATACTGAGCGTAATTGCCATCGAATTTCTTTCGCGTACATCAGTCCACGAAGGCAGCCATTGCTTTACCATGCGCTCTAGAGATCATTCTACGCATGCGCATACACTTCACGCATGCGCCGTAGTGGAACTGCGTTTTGTGAACGAACGCAAAAAAAACAAACAAAGCCGAATTTACACGTCGGGCGTTTCCTTCGGAAAGCCAGAGTAAAGAGCCCTTGTGTTAAAGCTAGAAAGAAGCATGAACGTAAGAGCCAGACATTGAAGGAATTCGATGAAGAATAGCAAAAAAATCTCGCCGAAACGGACAAGGGCTCACACCTCGGACTCCACCGCCTCCTTGGGGTCAGAAAGAGTTGAAATTGACGGCGCCGCTGAAACTTTCCTTTGCCTGGAATTTCTTCTCTTCGCCGGCATTCCGAATTTCTATTCAACTGCAAAACGCTTTTTTCAGTTTTTTGACATCACTTACTACTACCCTTTTTCAGTATCTACTTGCTTATGTCTTAAACATTGTTTGGCGGAAACAGCAATTTATGATCATTGATTTTTTTTATTCACAACAGGTTCAACAGTTCCATGTCCCAAAGGCCAGACTGGCGTTTTTCCAAACTGCACAGGTAACAATGAGCTCTGTTACAATGAATATATGAAGTTCATATATTTTGAACTGCGGTATTAAATACGTATGATGCACGATCCTTCGCAGTAGATAGCGCTATTTATACAATAGCGAAAATCAGACCTGAAAAAAATCAGGCCTGTACGGGATTCGAACCACTGACCTCTGCGGCCTGCTCCCAGTTGGCTTGTTAGCTCAATTGGTAGAGCGCTGCACTAGTATCGCAGAGGTCAGTGGTTCGAATCCCGTACAGGCCTGATTTTTTTCAGGTCTCATTTTCGCTATTGTATAAATAGCGCTATCTACTGCGAAGGATCGTGCATCATACGTAATGAGCTCTGTGTTGATTGACTGACTCATTCATTTAACATTTCTCTCCTCCTTCGTTCATTTATTCATTCCTACCTATTCATGAATTGATTTGATACTAAGCCATCTTAGATGTAGCTTAGCGTAAGTTTTTCTAGGTTTTTAGGTCATTATCATCACAACTTTATTATCTTTTGCAATATTATAATAAAATCTTACCGGATAAATTATCACTTTAAACTAAAGACAACTAGTAAAAAATAAAGATTGTTAACACAGATGCTATGCTGTTTTGAACTCCTAGCAGCATAGACAGCATTGAGGCCAGAGTGAATGGTTCTAAAGATGGTATCGGAGAGATAATCTTTTCAAAACATACTCAAAGAAAAAAAACATCATCGATATCAAGAATAGCATAAATACTTTGAGTGCTAGTATCAAAATCATTAGCGTGAGGCTATTTATGCCTTGTGTTTATTTCAGTGTCAAAAAAAGTCGATTTTCCACTCGCTAAAGTTCCCGTTCCATCTGTCAAGTACTTGGATAATGAAGAAGACATGGTGACACTTTTGTGCCAATTTGATTTTCCTGACTGGGGAAATGTATCGTTTGAAATTCAATGGTTTGTGAACGGAAAAGGCTCTACTCCAGATCGAATTTGCGAGAGTACAGACGACGAGTGTGATAAAAGATCTTTTCCATTATTTAGCGAACGTTCAACGAATCCACATTTTAGACCTGGCGATAACGTAAAGTATCCATTCATACCTGCGTAAATTTAATCATCTTAAAAGAAGCGTTTTTGTCATGGTAATAAATTTGCTTCGTTTTTGCTTTGTTTCGTTTTGTGTTGTTTTGTTTTGTTTTTATCATTTTTGACTTGTTATCGGCAAAGGTGGTATATTTTACTCTAGAGTACCTTTTTTTTTCAATGAGTAGTTGATTCTGTCTTGGTGATGGCTTTCGTTTTTCTGGCTGTCTGTTTATCTCTTTTGTTTTGTTTTTGTTTATTGTTGTTTTTTTTTTCTTTTTTGCTTGTTTATTTGCTTGTCTGTTTGTTTTGTTTTCGTTTGTTTATTGTTTTAGTTGATGTCCTCTTTCCTGTCTGGTTTCTTAAACAGCTTTCTCTCTTCAGTCCATATAAAAAGGGAAAAGGTAGTTGTTTTTTTTTATATCTTACGCGTTAGGTACGGTGCGAAATACGAGCCAGGTACAACACATATTCACAAAATAATTGGACCCAGCCTGTGTCAAGCGCACTCTTTTTTGCCGGAATCGAGGTGAGCTCCTTTTATTCCTAATAAGTAATGGTGATTTAAATAGAATTTTTTTTCCAAAAATTATGACTATAATCATTATAATTATTATCTTGATTAAAATTATAATCTTGGTGATGAATCGCATTGCAGATCAGGCCAAGACAACTGGATATAGAAGAATGCGACTACACCACTAGGTATACCTTTCAGCTGCGACCGACCATCCCAATCCGCAAAGCCTTCAACGAAGATAAGATAGAGCTTACATTTGGTGAATCCGGAGATGGAGAATATCTTTCATCAAACTGTAAGATTGATTTGAAACAAGACGATGTTAACAAGTGGACTAATGTTTCTGTGCAAGTTAAGTGTGACAACATCGATAAACCAGCCAAGAAAGCTGCCTTTACATTTTCAGTCACAGACCTCCACGAATTCTGGAATCCTTACGTCCTTCCTAGTGTTGTGGTACGTTTATGTATTCAATCCTTTTTTTAACTCAAAGTCTCCAAAACTGATCCAAGTGGCTTTTTGTTTCCTTTTTTTATCATTCATACATGAACAACGGCATCCATTTGGAGTGAAAAAGTGCACTGACATTTGTCGGGGGAAATTATCTGTTTCGAGATGCAGAATATATTTATATAAATATATAGGAAGTCTACGTTTCAATTTTTCCGTGTTACAGTGCTCGATACAAAAAAGTAGAGCGGAATATATGTTGATTTAGAAAAATACAAAGACTACGCTTTCATCATTGGTTCCAAATCGACAGGTCGTTAGAGGGTATCTGTGTTGGAAACTATGGCGACAGACACAGACCCTGCGCTTCGCTTTTAGGAAGAATAGGAATGCGTACCAGGAACTCAGGAACTGAGATTGGACTAGTAGGAGTAGTAGCAACACTGCTAACCACATCATATTAAAGGAGGTTCTGCTACAATTCTACGATTTCATATAGTATCTCTTTGGAAGGCAATATTTGCATCCCAAATCATCTTTGTCAAACGCGTACATATTAACCATTTTCTCCATCAATATTTTCAGTTGACGAAGATTGAGACTCCTGTAAACCTCTGTCAAGCCACTGGCGACCCACACTACACTACATTTGATGGAAAGTATGTTGTCTTGGCTCTTCGAATTATTTAACAATTCCATTTTCAATCACCTGATCTATTTGGAGCTTTAAACGGTCCTAAGCTTAGAGTGTGTTCTGCTCAGCTACTTTCAATTTTAGTTTTGAATTTCGTTAAGTCCCATTAGTCAAGAATTAAGCCGACCGTTAGATATTATTATTATTATTATTATTATTATTGTCATAAGTACATATTTATAGTAATATGCCTGTAACGAGCTCTGCAAGTGGAGTTATTTCAGACTGAATTAGAAAACTACGATTGTCCCGGTGTGGCTGTCATCATTATTTTCATCTTTTTTTCACTCTGTTTTACTGTTTTTTGGTACTACTAAAGTTTGTCGACTGAACTGAGCATAGAATGATATGGTTGTTACAGTAAGAAAAAAAAAAAACTAGAGCAAAAAAGAAGATGGCTGTGGTTGGGTGAGGGATGGTCTATGAATAGATAAAGGAACGCAACAGCAATTTTTGTCAGGATAAACACTCACGATAGTAATCTGGGGAGTTGAAGAAACAGTGAGAGTGAAGACGCTCACAAAGACAGAACTATTATAACATTTTACAGGTACTACGACTTCTACAGGCCTGGTGATTATGTCTTATACCGCAATTTAGAAAGATTCTTTGAGGTGAGGTCTTCTTTTTTTTTCCTGGTGGAAATAAAAAAGTTTAAGCAAGTTCAGTTGAGAGTATTCAGAAATGCTTGTAACAACTTTCAGCATATTTTTAATGATCTGGAACCGGGCACGCGAATGGATCCAATCTATGAACATTTTTTTTTCTTTATTAGGAGCTTTTGCGAGTCTTAAGGATCATTACTAGTTTCGTTCCTTCTTCTTCCTGCTCATAAGTATCCCCCTACTTTAAAAGTATCTCAATCAACTCCCCCAGCTCAATCCAGAATAATTGAAATGTATAAAATTGCGCGTGATTTTGGACAAAAGAGGAAACGTCTTTCAGAGCCTCTCACTTCTTTTTTTCTTTTTTTTACTAAGAAATGATAGTTCATTGCTATTCTAGGATAAAAAAAAAATTCTAATTTGTTTGGAACACTAGATCTACTAGAACAAAGTTTAACATATGCATTTTGCTAGGTCAATGATTCACCATTCGCTACTGAAACAAAAACAAAATACTATTATAAACAAAAAAAATACTATGAAGACCATTGCAAGAACGCCTGCAGTAACTTATGGAGCCAACATGAAGAATTAATTTAAATTGGCGAAGAGCATGCTACATTTATTTCGGCTACATGATTGCAGAAAGAGAACCTTTGCGCATTTTGGATAATGAATAACTTCAATAAATCAACATTTTTTATCGTAGATACATACCCGCCTATGGACCTGCTGGAGCGTGACTTGTAACTGCGGTGTTGCCATCAGAGAACACAATGACGTTATTATCTTAGACACATGCACTCAAGATTTAGTTCAGCGGAATGGAATGCCGATGAAGATACGAATTCCGAGTCAAAGGAAACTGCGAAAAGGAACACATATACTTGGCCGCCATCCAGGGGGCTATAGTGAGTACGAGGTAAGGACTTACCCATTATGTTATAAGTTACTTATAGGAAATTCTCTAAAAAAAAGTATTTCCGTATGGCATTTAAGCACGAGTTGGTAGAATCGGAAATCGAACGAATGAGGGCAGAGAATGATTGAGATTGTGCTTTACAGCTCAGCGTATGCACGGAAAGTTACTTCATAAGAATTTCCCCAACACAGAAAACAAAATTACTGCTGTATATTCATGACATGAAAACAAATATATCAGCAATTAAATTATCACAGAGTGGAAAAGTAGAGGTTTCCAAACATAAACGAACAAAAAAAAGAAATGAACTTTGGTTGATTTAGAAGTGAAATCGAACAAACTCAACCAACTGGTACACTCATGGGCAAATAGAAAACACTGGATTGACCAATCAGAGCGCGTGCTTTACGTGAGTTATGTTTTAAAGTCCTTTGGTAAGCCTAGTTTCACGCGAAAAAGGAACGATATTGTTCAGAAGTCTGGGAGGCTCGGTATCGTAATAATTTCTCGTGACACCAGCTGCTAGAGAGTTTGTTAAGAGTAGTTCATTTTTCTTAAGGTGAGGCTTCCATCCGGAACAATAGTGAGAGTACAGCATAACTACTGGGGAAATAATGTTTATCTGCAAGCGCCCCAGGCTGATCGTGGTAAAACAAAAGGCATGTGTGGAAATTTTAACAAAAATCCCAATGACGACTTTCTCGGCGGTGATAAAACAATGCACAATGATGCAGACTCCTTTGGACAAAGTTGGAGGTAGGTATTTTGTGCCTATAAACTTTCATGAAATTTTATATAGATTTTTTACATACGTCTCAGTTGACCACAAAAGATTAGGTAAGATTTCCATATAACTCCATACATTAATTGTGCAAAGAGTGTTGCAAAGAAACCTTTATATTAAGTCTTTATAAAATGGAATGCATAATTATGTATGGGGCTATATGGAAATCGTTCCAAAGAATTATTGACATTTGTTTGCGACACTTTGTGATCACGACAGGTCGCTTTTATCAAAAAATGTTGTTACACCTATATCAAAATGCGCAAGTTATTACAGGATGCCGCAACCATTTTTAACAAAATGCGTACGTTAATACAAAATGCGTCGTCATCACAAAATGTCGCTGAAAAAATATTGCCGTTTTCATCATTACGAACATCAATAGTGAGAAGAATCTCATAAAAAAAATTAACATTTACTAAGACAAGATCCACAATTATTCATTATCGTTAAGAATAAACCCTAAAACAAAAAGAATTCCTTTTTTTCTTTCTATTTTTTATCAGCATTAAG
Source organism: Stylophora pistillata (assembly GCF_964205215.1). Classification (NCBI taxonomy): domain Eukaryota; kingdom Metazoa; phylum Cnidaria; class Anthozoa; order Scleractinia; family Pocilloporidae; genus Stylophora; species Stylophora pistillata. The sequence continues at coordinate 20,719,212 of NC_142527.1, read as the reverse complement.
CATTTGGCCTTTTCACTCCCATCAGTGATAACAAAAAAAAAAAAAAACGTTTCTCCCTACAACATCGGTAGATGTTTAATAAAAAAGGTGACGAAAAGAAAGAAAATCTTCGACAAACTGTGCAGATAATTGACGTTTTTCTGGGGTTAAAGGATCTATTGACGGTCTTTCCTTTTCTCAAATGACCTTCCTAAGTACAGTCGAACCTCCATTATCCGGACACGTCGGGACCTCTGTAAATAGTCCGGATAATCGAGAGTCCGGATAAACGAAAATATGAATATTAATAAGATAGAAATGTAAAAAAAGGTAGACAGCAAAGAAAACATCATTTTAATTGTGCTAGCTACACAGCCTGTATGTATTAACAAATAACGCATCAGAATATTTCTTTGTCTCGTCGCACTTTCGAATTTTGAAAAGCGCACAGGATAATACGCTGTTTTAACAGCCTTTTGAAAGGATTAGTGGGCTTTTTGCGACTCTGAGTTTTCAAGGTCACAATCAATTAATATTCATGAAAAATTGGGACCAGAGAAAAAAGTCCGGATAATCGAGGTCCGGATAATCGAGGTTCGACTGTATAGTCTACGGTACGGCAACGAGTTATATGTCGTTAAACCATCTAGTAGGCTAATTGCAGAAGGTCTAAGCTCCAAACAGTTACGGGAAACTCCGACTTACTAAAGATATATTTAGAACCACACCATTTCTTAATAATTTCCGTTATTGTTTATCCGTAGAGTGAATAGATCAGAAAGTCTTTTTCATAAAGTACCAAATTGCAATGATCCAACGTGCGATGGCTCTGTCTTCGATATGGACTTTTGTACGTGCAAACTTAACAAAGACACTAACGTAATGCAGATTGATTGCGAACAAGATGTTGCGCAACCTCAAACCGTGAATGAAAATCCAGCTCTAGAGCCAGTTCCCCAAGGGAAAATAAACCAAAACGGAAAGAGAGAGAACACCTATACGGACGACGTTATCTACTTTTACGACGATATTGAGCCTGACCTTCAATCTCTGCCACCTCGTAAAAAACGTAACGTAAACGTTAAGTTGTCTTTGGAAAATGCAACTGAGTATTGTACAAAGTCTCTTTTAAGCACAAAAGCTGCCCAGGTTTGCTTGGAACTTTCAAATGTCAACGTTACCAATGCAATCGCACAATGTGCCGCAGACCTGCAGGTAAATTTCAGTTTTGGAGTATATTTCCTATCATGTTGGTTAATCATTCGTTTGAGTTATGATAATAAGGAAAGCGCTAAATTTTTAGAATGGATAGTGGTATAATTCGACAAGTCACTGAAATAGAGACACAATTTTATTTTTTGCCTCACGTTCGTGACACAACGAACGAAATCTTTACTGCACTTTTGTAATATGTTCAATTGTATCTTTGTATAGATCACAGGTGACGTTTTCTGGGTGGAGAGTGCCTTTGAATCTTTGAAGTCATCTTGTCAATTCCAAGCTGTCAAAAATTACAGTGCCTACGAAAAAGATGAAAGTGGAAATCTTGTGCCTCCAGCGAAGGTAACTCAGCTGCTGTGTCCAAACGACTGCAGCTTCCAAGGAAACTGCACAAACGGTACTTGTGTTTGTGACGAAGGATATGTCTCTGCCGACTGCTCTATGAGATTCGATGAAATTCCGCAATTGTTCAGGTAATGCCGGAATTTATGTCGTAATTACTAATCTCTGAAACAAGTTCTAAAATAGACAAATGCTGCTCTTTTAATTCTCGTTGGCTGACTATATCTAAAAGGTTAGACAGGCAGAGAAAAATGTTATGCATAATGCAAAGGAAACTCGGAAAATGAGTCTTGAGAAAAGAACTGATGATGCCGTCATAAAATATTTAAAAAGTAATCGACTTTCTTTTTTATGCTCTCCTAATGTTTGAAATCACCGCTTTTCCTTAGGTATGTTATCAAGTACGTTCTCTAGTGATCCTTATCCCCATGGTAACGAAACAGTGTTATGACAAAAAAAAAAAAAGAACTCCAAAACCAAATCAAAAGAAACAAAAAACAAATGGAGTAATTATGAAAGGCCTTGTTAACTTTTCTTCAACTTTCAGGTTATTGGATGAGGGCCTTTGCAATATCCGTGTTAGGCCATGCTTGAGAACCATTGTTTTTGGACAATACTTTTTAAGCTCAGAAAATTTGACATGCCACGTCAAAGAGTTCAAGGTGAAATTATATTTCATCCTTTTTATGTTTTCTAGGTAAATAGGACAGAGATACTAGTTTGCTTATTCTAGGACAACAAAACCAGTGAATCGAGTAAACGAAATTTAACTCACTGTACTTTTACTTAAGTTTAGCTATCACAAATTGTATCATTAGCTTTAAACCTGAATTGCGACTTGTCGCAGTAACCTGAAACACCGATGCAGTAAAAGTTATTTCCCTAGTGAAGAGGAAAGAAAAAAGGCACTTTTACATGGCAACCCCTCTGTGAAGCTAGATAAGCTTGACTTGATTTTTAAATTTTCCCTGAACTAATGGTGTGATCGGTAGAAGCGTATCACGGTGCGAAACTTAACTTAGAACTTAACGAAAGTTTCTTATATGCGCACTAAAATTCTCGCCGATTACGAAGACGTTGCGGGGGGGAGGGGAGGGGGGTCACAGCCTCCCACTTCCCTCCCGTACTTTTGAGACCCTTTGCTTCCCGACTATCACCCTTGGTTGCAGAGTGCACCCGTCTTCAGGTTAATAAAAAAAGTATCAGAAACCTGGGCTCAACTTGCAGGCTGTGGCAAAATGTAACTTTCTTGAACCTTCTCTGGCCTTGCAGTTTTAGGAGGGGAGGGTAGGTAGTTTTCTCAACATGAACATCATCACGGGTCAGTTTTCACTAAGTTTTCACGTACCTGGTTATCACAGTTTGACCATCGCTTTTGACATCTCATTATAGAGACCGTCTCAATCCACTGTGCAATATAACAGCCATTGCAGTTTCAAATATGTATTTACATGCATTTATATAAATAGGGATCTAATTCAGAAATTAATTTTAATTTTAAATTAATTTTAATTTTAAATTAATTTTAATTTTCAATTAAGTTTAATTTTCCTTCTTTATCGGTAGTAGCTATATTCGTGAGCTATTAAAAGCCATCTTCAGCGAGTTATTGATATCATAATGCACTAATTGTTGAATCATTTGCATTTTTGAACGTCCGATTTAAGCGCTGGCGGAGAATTGTTGTATATTGTTGTTCAGCGGCTGGTTATCATATTTCAAACTATTTTTTCAGAAAGTTAAAATCTTCTTTAGACTTTTGCTGAAAAGTTTATGAGTTGTACGTACATCCTCTGATACATTTACATATTGGGACGATTCAGCTATGTAATTGTCTGATTTCAAAAAAGGGCTTCTATGGATTGAATTTTTGTTGCCGCACTGAAAAATTGTGAGGCTGATAAACATAGACTTTGACGCACTGTCGACCTGACTCACTTTGTTCGCCGAATGATTCGACTGCTACAGCTTGCAAGACACTGATAAATGTGTAGATGTTTTATTTCGTCTCACTCATGACTTATAGAGGTATCCAATTTCAACGGCATTTATGTTGAGTACAAATTTACGTTTTCACGCGAGTATGCCTCGGTGGTCGTTAAATGGTAGTCAAAATCCTTTGCTGGATACGGGTTTTTGACTGGGTGTTAAGCAGTAATAAACAACAAACGAATTCCTTTTCAATTTCTCCTCCCGCTTCCCACCCTTATATAGTGTTATCTTTCTGCCCTCTCCCGCCCCCTTTACTCTCGACTCCTGCCTCGTGTCCCCCTCCACAAGACAACATTGCCTCAGAAATCTCGAGGTCCGCAAACCACTCCCATCGACGAATTAATCTGTTAATGTGTTAATAGGTCATATCAAGTAACTGGATTCCGTCAAACGGGACACAAACGTTTAATGGTAGCAAAACGGACTTGTTTGCGATGGAGTGTCATCTTCCCAGCTCTCCTGTCAATTTGGGCGGCTATCCTCTTGAAGGAACACCAGCGGCAGGTTACATCGTGTCTGTCTCTAATGATGGCGAGCATCCAAGTCGTGAGCTTAAAATGATAACCTTCGACTCAGTGTGCCAAGCATGTAACATTTCACGTGGATGTTCTCTTAAGGTGTGATAAAAAGTAAACGTAAATTATTATCCGGCACTCCAAATAGACTCTTCTTATCAAGATTTTCAAGCTAAGGGCAGCGAGCTCCATAATCAAATTTTAACAAAAGTTTTTGGCTCAAATGCTTACAGAAGTGTCTAATATGTGTATATATTTTTTTTTCTCAATTCATTGATTTTTTTTCTCGTTTCATATCGCGTACCTATATCTAGGAAAACGCAATTATGAAAGTTACTTTATCTTGAGTAGATTTCACTTCAAATATCATGTTTTTGCTCTCATATAGCAAGATGCATGTCTGATCAGAGGTCACTGCTTTGCCAAAGATGATCCAGACCCAACAGATTGGTGTCAGCAATGTATCCCGTCGACTGATCAACACGTTTGGACCAGACGGAAAGGTTTCTCTGCTCCTTTCCTATCTACTTAATTGTCATAAGTCTGCCAATCTCAGTGCGTTCAACTATGTAGATTCATGAGATACAATAAAATATATGAAGTTCACATATTTTGTACTGCGGTATTAGATACATATGATGCACGATCCTCGCAGTAGATAGCGCTATTTAAGCAATAGCGAAAATCAGACCTGAAAAAAATCAGGCCTGTACGGTATTCGAACCACTGACCTCTACGATACCAGTGCACCTCTGCGATAATAGTGCAGGCTTGTTAGCTCAATTGGTAGAGCGCTGCACTAGTATCGCAGAGGTCAGTGGTTCGAGTCCCGTACAGGCCTGATTTTTTTCAGGTCGGATTTTCGCTATTGCTTAAATAGCGCTATCTACTGCGAGGATCGTGCATCATATGTATCTAATACCGCAGTACAAAATATATGAATTTCATATATTTCATTGTATCTCATTTATCACTTTCACGGGTATATTACGAATCAACTTAACGGCCTGCTCCCAGTTGGCTTGTTATCTCAATTGGTAGAGCGCTGCACTAGTATCGCAGAGGTCAGTGGTTCGAGTCCCGTACAGGCCTGATTTTTTTCAGGTCTGATTTTCGCTATTGCTTAAATAGCGCTATCTACTGCGAGGATCGTGCATCATATGTATGTAGATTCAGTGACAAAATAAATAACCGAGCTTCCAAATAGGATAAAATGATGAAATCTTACCTTTCTAAATAGCTAGGCGCATGTTGTAAATTTCAGATGAGTTTTTCAAAGAACTTCCAATGTTATGGGTCAACGCAATAGATAACCTGAATGTAATGTGGTGCTTTCTGAAATTTTCAGTAAATCTGCCTCCCAACATCACAACACCTTCCGTGAGATACGCCCTTCTCGGTGAGGACCTTCAACTACAGTTAGAGGGCGAGGATCCTGAAAGTAGACCGTTTGTAATATCTATGATTGACGGAAATCCATCACAAGTAAAGCTGTCTGCAAGCCATATTCTTCACTGGAAACCTGAGACACAAAATTCTACAAACTTTTTCTTTCGAGCAACCGATGAGTGCAACGCTTCATCCACATTTAACATGAGTATTAACATTGTAATCTGTCCCTGTACTGAAAAAGGAATATGTGAACCCGACCCCAGTCACCCACGAGGATCAGGATTGTATGTTTGTAAGTGTCAGCCTGGCTACGATGGACAGAGATGCGAGAAGGAGATAGACGAGTGTTTACTGTCTCCATGTGTTCATGGTGAGTTTCATATTTTTCGGAGAACATCGCATTGCTCTTGATGTAGTTGTTATTGTCTTTGTGTGCTAGTCACTCTAATTGTTTGTTTTTTCCATTTGCAAGCATTATTTAAATATAAAATATCAGCAGTCAAGAATTACAAGGATTTTTTTAATGTTATGTTGAGTGGTTAGAAGTCTTTCATGCCATTAAGAAGTCACCCAAATCGTGTTTAAGTATTTGAAAAAATCTATCTACTCCTACTTCTAGGCACGTGCAAAGACGAAATAAACAATTACACGTGTACCTGTGACCCTGGTTACACTGGTTATAACTGCAGTGTAGATATTGACGAGTGCCAGTCTGCTCCGTGTATCCACGGTAAGTTTTCCCTTTACAAAAGAAATATCCTGGAATAAAACTCTACTAAAGGACAGGCTATTGCTGTGCACAGGGAATTCCAGCAGAAGCAAAGTATCCTCCCTGACACAGCCCTAGTTTGAATCCAAGTTCCTAGCACCGTATATATAGTCTCGCTCGCAACCTGTTTGTACAGTACCTTTCCCACACGTTTTTAAATAACTTGCTACCCTTGTCATTTACCCCTCCTAGTTGTTGTTCTTGGGTTGTAATATTAAGATAAATTTAGTATAAATTGTCTCTTAATAGTTCGTTCCAATTTGTGACAACATTTTGAAAAGTGAAGGATCGTATAGATTGAAATTTTGAAATACGCACTTTAAAACTAGTACTTCGACTCCAGAAAAGTAATTAGTCGTGGCCCCTTAGATAAACTTTATCTTAATGGTGACCACTAATTATTTTTATCTAATTTCTATCGTTTTCTTTGCGGCAGGAAACTGTTCGGACCTTGTCAATGGTTTTAACTGCTCTTGTCAATCTGGTTTCAATGGCACTCGATGTGAACACAACATCGACGACTGTCCTTCCTCTGGTTGCGGAAACGGTGAGGAAATAGCTTGAGCCGGTTTTATCCTTATCATCTGTTTCAAAAACATTATAGCAGAAAAGAGGGATTTACTGAGTCCTGTTCTTCCAAGGAAAGATGGTTCATGGCTCACCCAAGGAAATCTTTGGAACTGTTGAAACATTAAGCAAAGGCCCTAATGTTTAGCGTCTAAGTTATTCTATTCTTTCACATTTGTTTTACATTTCTAATGCATGTTATTTTTCACTTTTTACGAAATGATTTGTTTATGCAGGTACTTGCGTCGACCTCGTAAACAATTACACTTGCCAATGTAATGTTGGATTTAGAGGCCAACATTGTGACAGCGTCATCCGAAATTGCTCGAGTGACGCATGCTTTCCCGGAGTTCGCTGTATTCAGAAAACGAATACCATCACGTGTGACCCTTGTCCCACCGGATACTTTGGTGACGGAAAGAATTGCAAAGGTATCAGCGACTTAAGCATACATTAACGAATCCTAGCAACGATACAGATAGCTGAACGGACAAAGGGCATTTAATCAAGGCATAATGAAAAATTAAACTGAGGATTAGGTTCCTGTGGATGCACTTTTAAAAAGAATGTTGGCAACTTTGTTTAAGTTATTTTCGTCACAATAACAACGTATTTCTGCCAAGTGGAAATCTTAACAGTCCAACAGTAGGTTGTAAATTTCGGCCCTTTGTTAATCACAAATCACTAACTTCGCATTTTTGGTGGAGAAGGTTCTACGTTAGTTATAATTATGTAACGATTCACAAAATCCCTAACGAAAGTTTTGATTTAAACTGTTAATGGTCATGAACCATGCACTATAATCAGTCTTATTTTATAAGCGAGAGACGGGAGAGCAAAAGTATCAAGAGGTCGTCCTTGATTCCTCTGTTATTTACAATTTCTGTTCAGGAGTTTACCCCGCAATAGTTTTCCCCCTAGTAGCCTTTGTCCCTTATATGTGTTTGTTTATTTTCTTGTCCACCTATTTTAGACGTCGATGACTGCATCAATGTAACATGCAAAAATGGCGGTTCGTGTATCGATGGAATAAATAATTACACATGCTCGTGCCAGTCGGGGTATACTGGAGACTGGTGTGAGACAGGTAGGAATCTAACGTTGTTTATTAAATGGACGAGAGATTTTTACCGGAAACTAAAGCTAAAACACTCGTAAAATCAACACGACCACTCTATCTAGGAACAGAGTGGCGTAGATGTATTTCTCGAGTAGTCAAATTAAGCAACGACATCACGTTTCCTGTCTCTTTTAAAAACTTTGCTGAATGAACTTGGTTTTTCCGTTGTAAATAATGGCCGCCGCAAGATTTACTGGGGTAAGCGATGAAGATGAAAATGCATTTTCAGAAAAAAACAACAACAACAAACAAAAAAAACAAAAACAAAAACAAAAAAACTAAAACAAGACAACGAAAACATAAAAAAACGCTGCATGATCTAAAGATACGGAAAGAATTTCACGAGAGAGTTTTTATTAAAGCCAACCTCTCAATTGCAATCTCTACCTTAAGGTGAAAGGCAGATTACATGTTAGCTTTCAGATATGAACTTTATATTCTTGTGGCAAGAACAATATCTCACGTTTTCGATGCGCTCACTCGTAAGATGTTATTTTTGCCACTCGGTCATAAAATTCATAGCGTGTGGCCATTGCATGATATTCGTTTCATTACTGCATTTGCTTCAACGGACGAGCATGGTGTAGAGGCAAAAACAAATATTAAACCATCGGCCATTTTTACTTTTATGAAAAAAGCTTATGATGACCTCCTTATTGAACTGAGCTGTATAAATATCTGTTGCAGTTATGTTGTTTTCCTTTTAAAACATGAAATTGCCATTTAATTTCTTATCAATAGTGAAATCTCGTCTTCAAAATCCATCCTAAAAAGGCCCAACCTTTGACTTTGGCCTCGTTTGACACTGTAGTAGTCATAGAACAATGAAATACATATTTTTTTCTTCTTAAGAATATTATAAGTATGATTTAAATTCCTTAGGTAAGATTTTCAGCTAATGAACAATCTTAGTACTGGGTCACGTGTCGGAAAAGGAAATAGAAAACCACAGCACTTTCCATCACCGGGATTTTCCCCGACAAGAATTTAAACTATATTATTTCCATATATGTTACTTTATGACATGCCCGGCAAATTTTAAATTTTTTTTAAATATACAGATATTGACGATTGTGTGTCTGCTCGATGTGACAACGATGCAACGTGTGTGGATGGTGTCAATCAATTCAGTTGCGTATGTCAAATAGGCTTTAGTGGGAGATTGTGCGACATAGGTAAGAAAAACATGGGAAATGAGCTTTCAGCTTTAGCTTTGAAATTTTCACAAATTTTCCGAGAAGTCTATCTGTGACTGATATGAAGAGCTCGTTTACTGCTCCTTGTTTCAATTACCTTTAACATTTCAGACATAGATGAATGTGCCACGCTGCCCTGTAAAAATGGCAGCTGCCAAGATGGTCCCAACTCTTTCACGTGCACATGTCAAAGTGGTTTTACTGGAACCTACTGCGAAACAGGTGGATGCATATACAACTTCTTCGAAACCTTTCACCAGATTTTAATCGAATTTCCGATTAAAACCCACCATTCTCTAAAATTTTTTTCTTTTTCTTTTTTTTTTTGGGGGGGGGGGGGAATTGGAGAATTTACAAACTACTCCTTGCACGTTTGAGAGTTAACATTTAACAGCTAATGTTCTCTCTAGTCATAGATTCTTAAAAGATGGCTAATTACTCCAGCTGAGCGGCCAAAGAGCAATTAGCTGCAAAATCAGTTGACAGCCGCTAAAGCTAAGCTGTGTTATCAACAGACGATTCTTAATTTCACCTTTCTGATTAGTGTCAAAAGGGAAAGAAAATTGAAGGAAGGAAAAAGACAAAAGTGATAATATATGCAGTGTTGGGTCATTACAGAGAACTTGTTGCACATAAGCAAATTTTGGTTATCTCTTAATTGTTTTCTGAAAACCCAGTGGTATCTGTTTTCCTGAACTAAGGATAACATAGGTAAAAAAAATGGTAGCCTACTTAGGAGCCATGTGGCTCATCGGGCCGGCGCTTAACTCCGGTTTCCGTAGCATGAAGCGACTAAGAGTATTTCTAGCCCCCCCCCCCTGGGTGGGATGCTAGTCCATCGCAGGGTTACCCCTCAGCATTAAATTTGCCGGTACCCATTTATACACCTGGGTGAAGAGAGGTACTGTGAGAGTAAAGTGTCTTGCCTAAGAACACAACACAATGTCCCCGGACCACTCAATCCGGAGTCGAGTGCACCAACCATGAGGTCACCGCGCCTCCTACAAGGATAACATGGAAAAGTTTTATTCACCTGTTGAATTCAATATTTTTCCCACTGAGCCCCTATATCAGTTTACGTTTTATTTATATATTTCTATTTTGTCTACAGACGTGGATGATTGTGTCTCAGCTCGATGTGCTAACGGAGCAAAATGTGTAGATGGTGTCAACCAGTACAACTGTGTTTGTCAAACAGGATTCACTGGGAAATTATGTGAATATGGTGAGGAAAACAATAACCCAGGATGGGGGGTGGGGGATACTGTTCAGTAGAAGCTACATACGTCTGTGCCATCAAATTGGGTGTTCTTTGAGCCATTTTTGTCTGAGAACGGACGTAGATTTAGATATGGAGCCACAAGAGTGTAAATAAAAAAAGAACTTGTCTTCTTAATTCCAAATAGGTAATAGAGAAATAGAAGTAACCAAATTAGAATATCAAAATTGTCAAGTATGTTTTACGTATCCTTAATTTCGGCGCTGATACAAAGCTTGATTTTGCTTCAAAAATGTGTAACATGGATTTGCAAAACATGTACAACTCTAAGAACCAGGTCTGGGAGCTCGTACTGGCTTTGAACACCTGTGCGGAAAATGGCATGTTTCAATTAGAAATAAGGACAGAATTTGTAGAACTGAGCGGCAGGCCTTTGCCAAGATTTCCTTGGAGTACCTCATTCCCTAACTCACACTCGGAAATACGATCACATTACACCGGCCTTGAAAGCTCTTTGCTGGCTAACTATAGGAATGCAACTTCGATTGCGTGATGTGACAATGATGTATAAATGTACGTATGATGCACGATCCTCGCAGTAGAGAGCGCTATTTATACAATAGCGAAAATCAGACCTGAAAAAAAATTAGGCCTGTTCGGGATTCGAACCGCTGACCTCTGCGATACTAGTGCAGCGCTCTACCAATTGAGAAAACAAGCCAAATGGGAACAGGCCGTTAAGTTGATTCGTAATAAACCCGCTATTGCATAAATAGCGCTCTCTACTGCGAGGATCATGCATCATACGTATCTAATACCGCAGTTCAATATATATGAACTTCATATATGTATTGTATCTGATCTATAAATGTGTTACAATTTTTTACGTCTGACAACTAAGCTATATTCTTCATCTATCATTATCATCATCGCTAAAGTACGTGTATCATTAACATTTCTTTTCGTCCGGGACTCTTAGAGGTGACACCTACTCTCACTACTGGAGGAAAGACGGAAATAACTTCAACCTTAGTGGAACATAAAACAACTGAGTCTCCAACTGAGCCTGGGACAGATAAACTAAAATCGGGTATGTTTTCTTTCCCTTTCTTTTTCTTTTTTTAGGAACCAAAATGATTTAATCAAGATCTCCAAATTGATCTTCATAATAATAATAATAATAATAATAATAATAATAACGATAATAATAATAATAATAATAATATTTGGTCAATGAGACCCCTTACAGTATATATAACTGAATTACAGTTCTGGCCAGCAAGGAATAATAAAGCATTTACTCAAAGTATATATCTAAGGAACAATTGATTACATTAGCAACTATCAAGCGTATATGGCAAATAAATCTTTCAAATGCCTCAATTAGTCTTTGAGAACGCCAGGCATTACAGTGTAGATGCCACCCGTCTTATTTCAAAAAGTAAAGGAGTACTTCTGAAGAGAAATCGATAACAATGAGTGGCAAGCAGTGACGATAACAATGTCGTCTTAGTAACCAGGTTTATCAAAAGACTTTCAGTTTGGAAGAAAAAATTTTTATAAAGAGGTTTTGCTTTTTCATATGTGGAATGCTGATCACGGTAGCTTCTCTGCGAGCTGAGTAGACGTGCAGGTGATTCTGCATTCGTTGCTCCTACAGGATATTTTAATGTTAAAGTAATATCTTCTTCACAGTTAGTCTACTAATTTCTTTGTAATCAACAGATTTCAAACTTCAAATAAGAATCAAGAGGGAATGGGACAGCAGCCTAGTAGACTCGACTAGTGAAAAATTTAAAGAGCTTTCCAGCTTACTGAAAAAAGAGGTATTCCAGAGGTTTATTCTATAGGTTCTGTTTTTCATTACCCTCTCCATTTCTCTGAAAGGGTGATCTTTCTAAAATTTATATAGGTAACAAATCACTTCAAGTGCATTTGACATAACTTTTTCAACGATTAACGAATTTGCAAAAGCCTGTAGTGCGAGTGCGATTTGTTGTCTGTGAAAAATTACAGGTGCTGATTTACCTGAAATTGCAAGAGTTGAATGATATGATTACTTGTCAATGATATAAATGCAATAGACACAACTACTCAAAAATTTTTCTTTTTTGATTAGTTGTGTCTATTTCGTGTCATGGGTCACCGATTCGGCTGCTTGCCTTTTGCCTTGTTTCCAGGGTAGTTGGGCTTTTCCCACAGGAACTTGCTTCAAGTTCTCAAGACGCAGTCTGTCTAAGAGTGGTCCAGCGTAGTCCGGTTCAAAAAATCGATTTCTTTTAAACGTTTCCATGAACCTGTCTTAGTCCAAACGTAATCGAACTTTTTTTGTTTTTTTTTTTTTCGAAATATTGCAAAAAAAAAAAAAGGTTTGGTTTTGACCTAGATGCAAGAGAGAAGGAACCCTTTATTTCCCTTACAGAATTATTTAACCCAATTGACATATGGAAATTCTTGAAATTAAAATATGCCTTTTTGGACATTTCCTGGTCAACTATTACCAAACTACTCAAAATGAAACATGAGAGCATACCTTTCTTTGCACTAGCATTCCGTTTTGTGACTTTAATGTTCGGTAATTCGCAAAAAGTCCAACCCAAACTAATTAGACATCTCATTTGAAACTCACACAATGCGAAGTTTTTGTTTGACACGCTGGTCATACATGTGGTCCATTAATAAACACAGGATTAAATTCTCCCTTGGATATTGCAGCACATACAAGTTATCTGATGTTAGCTTATGGGACAATGTTTTAAAAGCAGAATGACTGAAAGGATTTGAAATATCAAATTATGCCCGCTCCACACGTATACACGCCTTTCACAAACGACGTCTATACCCAACCTCCATCCAACTTACTTGTTTTATACATGTGATAGAGCTGGGTGTAGCGACCAGAAAGAGCTTTCAAGCAGGTGAAACCTTTACTTGCAGTTGAATTTGCAACGCGATTTTCGGTATGTGTCAGTATTCGAATCCCCTCTAAACCTTTACAGCAGGCAGTTTTCCATTATTCTAGGTAAAACATCAAAATTCGCTGAGGTGCTTCACAAGACAGCCCTGAAACAATCGATTTTCAATGGTAACGAATACCACCTTATTAGATATAACCCGGGTAATATAAACAATCCCGAATACAGTCTTTTGAAACTTTGAATGTTTACTTGATCGAAAAATAATCGATGCGACTACAAAGAGCACATGAAAATTAGTTTCTTGCCAAATCTTCAGAATGAAGTCTTACATAGAAGTGAAGCGACCGACAGTTGACCGATATAGCATCGACAGCTGACCGATATATCAGCGGCAGTTGACCAATATCCCACCGATACATGATCAATAATCGATTGAAATGTGTCTATCAGATATCAACCGACACTCGGCCGATAGTTGGTGGCTATATTTCCCGACCACCGCCTGGTTGTCGACCGACTACCGACGGACTATCGGCCGAGTGTCGACCGACTATCGACACACTATCTACCGATATGTTGTGAGTTTCTTTAGGCTTGGCATGGCCCACTGTTCTGAATACTATGGATTAAAAAATACTAAGACGAAAGTTAGTGGTAGCAGCGATCAAAAGACAAATGAATAAAGGGGGTAAGTTTCTAATGAAACCGTGGTGCTGTCCTTCGTCAGAGCGATATATTGGTTGAGAGCACCTACAGTAAACGTAATGCAATTTGTTTTTAAAAAGATTGACACGTGACCTAAAAGCCATTTGTAATTAAAGTAATCCTTCACAAGAAGTAACCTAAAAATTTGAAACGAGAGTTATTTTCAGGTAAAAATTACATCAATCAATATCAGGGACTCTCATTCATTGAATATCTGAATTCTCCAAAACAATTTGTTCCTTTGTAAAACGTTGCGCGAAGTATTAAGAACTTCTAATACTCTTTCGCTTACTCATTGCAATTTCCTTGAATTTGGATAATTCTATCATATATTTCGCTACAGAAAACGAAAAAATTTGATGAGTGAAGTTGCATTAAATCTATTTGTGTCTAGCTAGAAAAAGCGTCTTATTTGAATTCAGTTTTTCGGTGGGAGAAAGACAAGATTTACACTCGCCATTGCAGAAAACAAACGTGGAGACTCTCACAACTTCAAAACACACATTTCAATTCACTTACAATTTGACTTTCCGTGACATTTAAAACTGAACAAAGGTAAATCTTCGAAGAATAGTCGTCGTTGGAAATGAACGATACTTTCCGTAAGATCTTTAAGTATTTTTAAGATTGTCGCTATGGTCATTTAACCTAGTATGTGTTTTCCATACCGCTACTGTTGTTCATTCCAAATTGTATATGCGCCGTTTTTTTCCTCTCCAATTGACTTATGTCAAATCGTGACAGATACTTATTATTAAAAGAAATATTTCGAAGTTTTAATACTTGGAAGCCTTTTAAGTTACCTTTTCCATTACGTATGAATAAATATGTTTCGGTGAAGCCTCTCTCTGTAATTTGAATAACCTTTATTTTCTTTATCTTCTACTCGTTAAAATATTGTTCAGTTTATGGGGGATCTTCCCGTAATTAAACTAGTAATTGCAGCCCTAAATCATTCGAGTTTACTTTGGCAAGCATTTCGTCAAGTGTTATAAAGAAATTAAAATGTGTTTCACCAGCCAAGGTAGGTTCGTATTGGCGACAAATGTGCACGCTCTCTTGAGTACTAAGACCTCGGGCACAGTTTTTCCCAATACGGACCTCCCGGCTGGTAAATGACATAAATGTATTCTTTATTGTTCACTTCAACTGAGATATGTAACATGTAGTCTATGATGAAGTGAGCGATGTGACAAACCTTGGGCGATTTATTTTCAAAAAGGATAGTTCCAAATATGCAAAGCAAAACAAAATTCCCGAAACAAGAGTTTTTTAAAATACGACCACGGCAGTTTACACCATTTTTATGGCTACTGCCCCCTTGGAAGGTAAAGCCATAATGTTGTCCTGTTGAGTGTGTGTAACAGAAGAATATGTACGACCCCTTACCCCACAGTGAAGTCTGCCTAGTTTTACCCGATATTCCTCGCTCTCGGCTTTTGTCTGTCTCGGGACATCTTCGGTCGTTCAACGCTTGCCGACGATTTCTTCGGATCGCCTCGAATGTTACTCAGAATTAGCACGTGATCATACGTTTCTTGATGCTGCTTATTGTTTGTTTCGGACTACTTTAGAAAATGGTAAGCATATCACAATTATTTCAGGATGGCTTTTTGAAAACCAAAGCTTTACCTTGCAGAAATGTCACAAAAAGCTGTGATCGGCGCATCGTGGAAACTCAAAGGAAAAATTTCTTCTTCGAAGAGAGACTATTTTACCGTTGGAATCAGAGAATTGTGCCCAATAGATCCGAACTTGCCGTGACATCGCCAAATATGATTAACATCTCAAAATAATTTAACAGTGGCGTGTACAGCACGAATTTGAAGAGACTTTTCCTCTCAGAGGTATCAAAATAGGCATTGTCCGCACATCGTGGAAACTTTGAAGAGGAACTTTATTTATTCGAAAAAAGAACACCTAACCATTTTAATCAGCAACAAATGCTGAAAAGAGCCGCTAAACTTGCGAAGTGAGCAAGGTCCGAAATACGATACCTTAAGTTTACAGTGGCCCTATAGAACGGTGGAACGGCAGAGTGGCGGAATAACCCACGTTGCGAAATGCCTTGTTGAATGAAACCAAAGTCTCATAAAAATGGAATTGCAATGAAATAAAAAAATACTTATAATTTACTGGCAATAAGTTTAATCTGGACCGATAGAGGAACAGTGAGGTTTTTGAGCTAGCCCCTATCGGTTATCATTACTATTACAATTTTTATCATCATCATCATCATTATTATTATTAGTATTGTTATTATTATTATTGTTGACATGATTACTTGTTACCATTGGTGGTTGAGTGTCAATTAGTCACTACATTCTACATTCACTACAGCCTGACTCATAAATTTGTGGGATGCGGCAGCAGTAGCCATATACAACTGCCTATTATTTAACTGCCTATTTTTTTATGTTGGGGTTATTACAAACGGACTTTTTTTTTTAACAACTCTATTGACCATTACACATATTACATACAGCAAATTAGACGACCTAAAAGAAATGGGATATATGTACAAAGTGATTAAAGTGATAAGGAGGAAAGGTCAAAAGGGCTGGTGCGAACGGGACACGAGGACCCATGCGAGGCACCGCCCATGAGACTTTTGAGCGCTGAAGCGATTTTCGCTAAGACAGATTCATGGCCAAACTTTGAAAGAAATCGATTTCTTGAACCAGAATGCACCGGACCGCTCTAAGTGAGACTGCGTCTTAAAGTCCCTGATGATGAGTTCCCGTAAAAAAAAAAGCAGAACATACGGCTTCGTAATTATTGAACTTGATATCTTCAGTTCCTTGTGGATTCATCTGATATGGAGAAAAAAACGAAGCATACCAAAAACAAAATCAAAAATCGTAATGTTCAAGTTTGCCTGGCCGTAATAAGAGTGAAAGCTCTATATAATCTTTTTTTAACCATGTATTTCACCTGCCATAGCTTACATGTGCGATTTTCTCTTTTTCCTAAGATTTATAAGGCATATTTTGGATTTCCTGACTTAAAAGAAGTGAAAATAATTGGAATGAGGTAGTTGATTCGATCTTTTGTATTTTTTTTTTTTTTTTTTTTGGCTGGAATAGAAATATTTAAAGTTTTGTACACTGAATAAGCTTACTTAAAGAGAGTATTTTGCTCCTGATTCTTTCATGAATAGATGAAATTCTTAGATTCTATTTTTTCGCTGTTATTGTTGTTGTTGTTGATTTTTTTTTTATTAATTTTTTGTTGCTGTTTTCTGTGTGCTTTTGTTCATTGTGTTTTCTTTCTGTCGTTTTTCAAGCTCTAAACGGACTTAGACGGTACATTCATTTCATCGCTAGCATTTACTAATTAGCTTCATTTTGAAATCAGTGTAACTATTTGCACTATAAGAAAACATTCAAATCGTTTCCACTTGTGTCTGGATTTTTTTATTTAAGACCTGGAAGCATAATAGCAGACTTTCAGCTCATTTTCAAGAGAGCTTTGAGTGCGCGAGAGGCCTTAGGTCCAATGGAAAACGAAATAAAGGATGGCAAACTTGGAAACTTGGAAGTTGAGCCGAATTCTTTTAAGACCAGTGTAGACAAAAAAGGTATTATTTAAAATGGTGAAATATCGTCCTACTGTAATGGTTTTGAACCAAATAGTACATGTAACAATCGATAGTGTAATCTGAATGTCAGTGTAAGGATAGTTTTGAAAGGATTGCTCACGGTCCCACTCGGAATTGTGTTTCGTAAGTCTATGAGCAGCTGTGGGATTGCAAGATAATGTCTTAGTTTGAAGCCGTCCTGTCTCTAAAATGTAGAATTACTTAAACATAAAACTTTTGGCTTTTTGAAATTCAAAGGGGAGAGACTTCTTAAGAAACTTAAACCTAGCTAATTTGGTGAAATCCAAATCTCCGTTTCTCTTGCTGTAGATGATTGTTTGACTCCCTTTGCTTTTTTTCTGCTTTTGTGGTCTTATTTTGTTTCTTTGTTTTTTTGTTTTGATTTTTTTTCCTTTTTTATATGGGACTGTCTTTGTTTGTTTTTGTTGTTGTTGTTGTTGTTATTGTTTTTCATGAAAACCAAATTCTCTTTTTTGTTTGTTTTTCTTTTTTTTTCATTATTCTATGATACTAGACCAGACATCCGACGACGAAGGAAAGAAGACCATCTACATCATCATTGGAGTTTGTTGTGGCGTTTTCCTCTTGATCCTCGTTGTAGTCTATCTGATTCGCTACCGCAAGCGACAAGTAAGGCATTATAGCAGCCATGTCTCTGATGGGATGCCTGATGATCATTCATTCTCAAACGATGAAAAATATGAATTGCAAAATAAGAAAGAAGATATTGTAGGCTGCGAGGAAATTGCAATTTCTTCTCCTGGCACTCACAACGAGGAACATAACACCCAGAGAAAAGAAGATTGCATTCCAAAAGAAAATCCTTACCGTAAAGGAGTTGGTTTACCTGACGATGCTAAAAGTGATCAAGAAATTGGTATCACGAATAAAGCTGTTTGTTGTGACGAAGAGGGCACCCTTCCCGTCGTTGATAATGACTAAAGCTCGTGTCGTTTTGTTTGCTCCCTTTCAATTTGTGTAGAACTTGCGAAGGCGGATGTAGAATAATGCATCATGACTTCATATTTCATGATGGTTTACTTTGATTCCTACATTTGCTGTTTAACGTTTAGATTCACTTCTGTTGGATAAGACTGGAAAATTTTATTTGATCTTTAAAAGAGTGTTGTAACCGGGTTAGATTACCACTAGCAAACTTGCACAGCCTCAGTGATGGATTAGGTATGTGTTTTTTGTGAGACAAGGTGTAAAATGCTGCTCCGAACTCTTAGGACTATTTTAAGAGTAGCGGAAAATAATATATTCTTAGAGTTAGAAAATTTACGAGCTCTCAAATTTCGCTACAATATTCTAAACATTCATTTCGACACGAGATCCTTCTGTGAGGGCTACAATACAAAAATAGATTAAGGCCAGAAATTGACCAATTTTGATAGATTCAGCAGCTACCAATATAAAACAGGTACTCTTTTCAACTTTTTGTGTGCTTTATCATGAAATATATAGGAAATAATCCACCTTCTGTAAGCTGTTTTTATTTTTGTGTGTGGATTACAAGATATATTTTTCATTTGTTCATTTGCATTTGTTCAAAGACCTCTTTCACAATCTTCCTTACTTTTAATAAATCGACAGTGGTTTAGCATGGTCTGTTCTCCTATCGACAACGACATTCGTCATCGCAGTGGTAAGAATTAAATGTTGGGGCTTACGAGGCGTGACTGAGAACGCAACCCGTAACAATTCACTGCAACAAACGCGTTGGTTTAATCATAACGCGCAGTTGAATTTAACCACTTGCTTAGGCACAGATTGAATTTTCGGCTTTAATTTGGCTATCATCCTCCAATATTTTATACTGTTTGGCCTCCACATGATCTAATTTTTAAAAAACTTTGTCGTCTTGAAACCTCATCTTTTGTCTGTTGTTAGTATCCATAAGGTTTATTTTATCCTTTTTAAGGGCCACATAAGGGTATCTCACCTAACATTAGAAGGAGATGACGAAGGGTTAGAGCTCTTACCACAAAATTATAGAATCAAGACCTACCACGACTTAGCTCTAAATAGCTTTTAATTTCATCCTGTCTTACTCTCCGTGAAGTTTCCATCCATTTACTCCCTAATCTTTTTACTGTGTTATGTACCCCTTCCCTTCCATATTTTATCACAGTCGATTCCCGACAACTCGAAATTGAAAAAGGATTCGAGATGCCGGGACTTCAGGTTATCGGGAGTTGAAAACAACGGAAAGGAAAAAAAGAAAAAAAGGTGTTTACTATTTTTTCTTTTCATACAGTATGCATTGTAATCAAATATGATTATAGGTCATTGAAGAGAAGTCGAGTGAAAATAGAACGATAAAAATCAGAACGTAACCTGAAACAAAACAAAGCAAAGCAGCAGGACAAGTAAAGTAAGTCATGAGTCGAGGTACTGCGAACTTTGCAATTTTCAAAGCGAACAACGTCGGGCTACTGCTACAGAGCCCATGTGATTTACTATTTTGAGAAATAGTCAGTTGATACGTTCAGAATTGTCTCAACTGATCTATTACTTCCGATTACCCTCGAAAAGCTTCCAAGGTTGGATTTTAGAGATCAGTATGTACCTCCAAAAACAAACTAAACTTCTGTAGCACGTCTATGGCACTGCGCACTTCGTGTTTTGAGGGGCTTTTCGGGTGGTTGACTCATCGATCAAACATGATCCTCATCCTCCTCTTAAAGCTCATTGTCATCTGATTAGTCCGTAACCGGTGGTTTCGCCAACGTGTCAATTCGCCAACGTCTAACATCAGTTCGCCAATGCTTTTATGTCACTTCGCCAATATCCAAAACAATTGTGATTACGAGTGAATAATAAACAACGCTTCTTCACGTGTAATCAAACAAATATATTGGGAGTCTATAGCTATTTAACTACGCAGATGTTAAAAATATTTTACAGTAGGTAAAAGCCTTTTTCAAACACTATCAGCCGTCAAGGAAATGAGAAATTGGGGAGAGTGAAACGAACAATTTCAAGCGATACTAACCTACGAACACTCGTGAATACATCAAAAGTAAAATTACTGATTTATTACCTTTTGACAGACGTGTTTCAATGTAGTTTTATGGAGGCAGTGTGGCCGAGTGGTTAGAGTGTCAGACTCGTAATCTGCCGCTCCCGGGTTCGAGTCCCACCCTAATCACTGGATTTGTTTCGCGGTAGCCCCGAGCTAAGATCCTTGGCCACGCTTGTAAATAACCAACTGGTTTGCCTCCGGCCAGTTGGGGTTCTTAATGATCTTCTTGATGATGTTATGTTCAATTTAAACCATTTGTTTCATTTGTTTGCAAGGAGCACGATGGAAACTACTGGTTCACCAGTAATTGTGTAATCCTATAAAGAGACTTTTTTTTTTTTTTAGTTCGAGTTATCGCGAAAAAAAATATAGAGAGAGTTTGATCTGAAGGAAAACGACGAAAACTACCTCGAGTTAATGAGATGTTCGAGTTATACCGAGGGTTCAATTGCAGTGACTGTATGACTCCGAGAATCCAAGGGAAATTTATTTTGGTTCAAGTTTAAGCGACGGTTCGTTCGAGTTAAGGGAAGTCGACTGTATATATATCACGAATAAAGGCTGATAGTTTCTAAAGAAACTGTTTAGAGCTGCGTCGGTGGGGGTAACGAAATAATTTGGATCTATCAACCGAAAGTTGAAATGGTAAATTGGCCACCGTAACGATTACAATAGCTGACGTTTCGAGCGTTAGCCCTTCGTCGGAGCGAATAGAGGAATTGTAGGTTGTGTGGGCTTTTAAAGGCAGAAAATGGAGCTACGTTATTGGTGGGAACATGGCAACGAGAAAAACACGAATAAATTCGTGGAATGAAAAGCGTTCGTGGATCCCTATGGGATTTAGACTGCCGGTTTGAAAGATGAGCTTTTGTTCAAGAGTTTTACGGCTTTCCGTGCTACCTAAGTGTAAGGAAAGACAGCACATTGCCATATGTTGTTTAGAATGACTAGGTAAATTAAAATGTCTAGCGACTGGTTTCGATGTGTCCTTGTCATTCCTTTCTACGTCTCGAAGGTGTTCTCGAAATCGGTCACCTAGTCTTCTGCCTGTTTCGCCGATGTATATCTTTTTGCAACAAGTGCAAGTTATGCAATAGATTACATTGGCGGAGGTGCACGTGATCGGTGATCTTAATGGATCGTTTAGGTCCCGATATTTTATCAGTGTTGTGAATGAAAGGACACGTTTTGCAACGTGCACGAGTGCATTTAAAAGTGCCTGGTTGGCCATTAGTCTGAAAATAACTTCTGACCAGAAAATTGCCTATGTTTTTGTCGCGTTTGAATGAAATTAGCAGAGGCTACGAAAAGATAGTGCTTGTCTCTGGATCGTTTTGAAGTAATCTAAAGTTTTTAAGAATGATGGATTTCACTGAGTGGTTGTGAGGGTGAAACGTGAGAGTGAATGGAATGCGGTCGGAATCTTCCTTTTATAACGTTTGTAGTGCTGAATGTCGATCAATAAGTTGGGCGCAGTGGTAACCCGCTTAAAGGCAGAAACAGGGTAACCACGTTTATCGAAAAACTGGCACATTGACTCTGATTTGTGGTGAAAATCAGAGTCATCGCTACATAAACGACGAAGTCTTAGAAACTGAGAAAAAGGAATGGAATTCTTAACGTGAGATGGATGCGAAGACGAATATAACATGTAATTATGCGATTCTGTAGGTTTGTAATACACACTAGTGCATAAACCGTTGCCTTTAATTGAAACTTTGATGTCTAAAAAGGATAGAGAACTGTCAGAAATTTCCCGGGTATATTTCAGAGCCGGGTGAAAAGAATTCACTGCGGTTATGAATTGAGTGAGCTCCTCTCTGGTAGAGGAGGTAGCGCCGATACAGTCGTCGATGTAGCGACCGTAGAGTTCAGGTTTGGACCCGTTGTATTAGCTGAAAAATTGATGTTCGACAAAACCTACAAAAAGATTGGCATAGCCAGGTCCCATTTTTTTGCCCATGGCTACACCATTGGTTTGTTTGAAGAAGTTGTTTCCGAATGAAAAACAATTGAGTGTGAGCACTACTTCGGCTAGGCGTAGTAGTGTTTCAGATTTAGGTTCCTTAAGTACGTTGATCAAAAAAATGTTTAAGGGCCAGAAAGCCTTCGCCATTAGGAATGACAGTGTAAAGAGACGTAATATCCATGGTGAAAAGAAGTTTGTTTTGGCCAAGGAAATTAAAGTCTCGAAAAATTTGAAGAGCGTGTTGGCTGTCTTTAATATATGATGGTAAAGTTTTGACGATGGGAGCCATAATTTTGTCTAGATAGCTGGAGATAAGTTCGGTAGGGCAACTGCAAGCTGAGACAATGGGCCGACCCGGGTTGTTAGGTTTGTGAATTTTAGGTACAAAGTAAATACGGGAAGTTCTAGGAGTGGTTATGATGAGATTTTTTGCTGTGGCCGGCAACACTTGTTTAGTAATGAGTTGGTTGATCGTATTCTTGACGGTGTTTTGATTGATAGCAGTGAGGTCTTTGTCGACCTTTTGATAAAAAGAGGTGTCAGAAAGTTGCCGCAAAGCTTCTTTTTGGTAGAGGTCGTTGCGCCAAAAAACGAACGTGCCGCGAAGAAAATTTGGTAATACGTTTGTTGATATCGTGGCGGCATTTTTAAATAAAAATGATGCGAATTGGCCCTCTGGGGGAGTCCATTTAGACTTTCGGGTCTGAAATGTTTCGAAAGTGTCTTTGTTCGAGATGTTAGAATCATCCTCTTTGTCGTGAAAAAAGGCTTTTAATTGAACGCGGCGAAGGAATTTTTCTACGTCTTGTTTAATTGAGAATTCGTCCGTTGTTTTAGAAATGGGAACGAAATTTAAGCCCTTACTGAGGACAGATCTTTCTCAATCGGAAAGTGAGAGGTTTTCGGAATGGTAACTACAGCTTTGAGGTTTTCTGGTAATGAGTGGTTAGCGATTTGGGGACCGATAATTTGGTCAAGTTTTTTGGGCCTTAATTTGGTTCAAATGATTGAAAAGTTTCGAATTAGTTTCCTATATTTTGGTGCGGATAGATTGTAATAAAACTACAGCACAGATTTTGGAAAGTTGAACAAAAGCTCATCTTTCAAACCGGCAGTCTAAATCCCACAGGGATCAACGAACGCTTTTCATTCCACGAATTTATTCGTGTTTTTCTCGTTGCCATGTTCCCACCAATAACGTAGCTCCATTTTCTACCTTTAAAAGCACACACAACCCACAATTCCTCTACTCGCTCAGACGAAGGGCTAACGCTCGAAACTTCAGCTATTGTAATCGTTACGGTGGCCAATTTACCATTTCAACACTGTTGATATATCCTAATGTATATATATCAGTTACTGTTATTATGATTTAACTTTTTTCATTTTTTTTTCTAATTATTTACAATGGACTTTCATTTCGTGGCTTCATTTTTAATTCCCTTTTGGGTTCCTGATGACTTATCCAAAAAATTAAAAAATAGAAAGTATTGTATAGTTTAGACAGTTATGACAAGAGTGTGGCATATCAATTTACATTACAAATTGTAGATATTTCAGCCTCAGTAATTTTGAGCAATTGATTGGTCAAATAACTTTTCGTTACGATCATGGTCTGGGCCGGAAAATTTATCGATGTTTTTATTTGCATCCAAGTTACAAGAGGTGAATTATCTTCATGGAAATCGCTTCTCTGAGGTGCGAGAAAGGCCAAAAACCCAAATTTTAGGTTTTCCGTGCTATACTTGGTGTACTAAGGAACTAATTCTTGTATTCTGCGAACAGATCAAAGTTCAACAAAGTTGCTAGGTTGCTACCGTTGAACTGCTTTCGTTCTCCATCACTGAGTTATTCAAATCTTGAATTGTTTACATTTAGGCAGGTTGTTTGACTACTTCGTTCGAACAGGTGATCTCTTTTTTCAATAACGATTAGCGAGAGTCTTAACGGTGACAGCAAGAAAAGAATCAAAACAATAGCGGTTTACCACGAAGCGAAGAAACAATAAAACCTTTGTTTCTTGAGTAGACACTCCAATCTCCAGTCGTTTCATTGGCTACATTGATGCGAAACGGAAACAATTTCGCATACGTTAATTCATCATTATTTTATATTTTGGTTTATGGCGGTATCCATCACGAATCTTCTTCGCAGGTCGTTATGACGGACAAGTGAAGACTGCGTATAAATTTTCGCGTCAGGATTCGATATGGCTGGTCCAAAGTCATCTCTGACTTTCTCCTCTCTCCAAAAGTACACACGGAAACGACAGCTGTATGCAAAAAACGGATTTTACATCGCGATTAATGCAACTGGCGAGGTGACAGGGACTAGCGACGAAAGCTGTTTAAACGGTGAGGAAAAGTTAGTCATAGTTTATGAAATTTTGTTCGACATGTATTACGCTGCTTTTTCAAGTTATTTTTTAAATCGAATATTGCTCCTCGATATGACTGGGAGCCTATATTTGCGAAATTCAGTCAATGAGCCGGGGTTTGCAATGAATCAATAATTACAAGCTCTTCTAGTGCGGCTGAGATATTTCAATATTACGAATGCAGCAAACACTGAACATTGAAAATACTACTGCGAGTTTTCCCCTTATGTAAACATAAATCACAGGTAATATTTTATTCTTTATGAATGTATTTCAAATTTTGCTTTTTAGAGCAAGGGGGAATGTTCTTCAAATGACTTTTTGGCCCTAATGTTATTCTTGGTCTACGCGAACAAAACACTTTTATTAAACTGCGGTTAGCAACATTTACTAGTTATAAGAAGGCAAGTGGAAAGTGTACATCTTGCGTTCAAAATGCGAGGTTGCGCCGGAATAAAAATGACTGAGCTTTCAAGAAAAATCGTTATTCATTACTATCTTCAAACTCTGTTATTTCCGCACGAATTTATCTTCCACCGATTGTTTACATTTGAAGATATTCGATGTTTTATTTTTGCATTCAATAAGAAAAGACTACTTTGCAGTATATTCATTATTTTCATGCTTTATTTTGATTCCATTTTTTCGAATAACTATCACCCATGTAAAGTGAGATTAAATTTTTGTTTTGATGCATATAAATGAGTGTTCTGCGTAATCTATTAATACTGTAAATGGAGTCATTTACATGCTGAAAAAATATTCGTCAAGTATGATACTTAGTCAGTATAGATTTTTATTAAATTAAAAGAGAAAAAAACAGATTTATAGTAAAGAACAAAAGAGAAAATTTCCGTATACCACAGGTTTGTGTTAACTTGTCTGTTATGACCGTGTCTAATATATGTTTTAACGCAAAAGAGTAATCTTGAGAACATAACTATAAACGTAATTGGCCTCAGCCCTTAAATTGCACTTTGCTTGGCATCTTGAAGATCCGTTTGGATAAGCAAAGTTAGTTTTCACTGCTAATCCTAAGGATTGGATTCTAAAAGAACTACAGTGTAAATTGTAATCAATGAATCATCATTGCTTCTCTGTAACGCCGTAAAAAGGCGCTGCCAATCATAACAATTCTTCAGTCATTGTATAATCGATAACGAACTATTTTTAGAAAAGCGGTGTTTCAATGCGCCCACTTTGTAGGAGCATGTGGAATGTTTAAGGAAAGGGGCTAGCCATATTTTGGTTAACAGTGTTAAGAATTTAGCTGTTGTGGCGGAGTATTACCGTGAACCCCTCTCCTAAATGAGAGATCTTAGCTATCTTCATCATTTAATACACAATATATGAAATGTCTCTTCTCTTAGCCGTTTTGCAATTTCTCTCTATTGGGCCTGACCTCATCGCCATCTGGGGACTAAAGGCTAAAAAATATCTAGCCGTGGACAACAAGGGGAAGATCTTTGCAACGGTGAGTCAAATCGAAAAACTTTCGAAGACTGACTTTTTGTTTCATTGATTAAGCAACTTAAATAATCTTGGATTTTCAGTGTTGTACTGTTTTATTCGTTCATTCGTTTGTTTTGCTGAAATTGTTTCTCTCAAGTTTTCTTTTGACTTTATTGTTGGTGTTGCACAGTTTCCGTGGATTAAATTGATATCCTTTTAATGAAATGAAGAGTCATTATCAGTAAAAATGGCACGGGTGTGCACAGAGCCAAGAATATCTAAGGCATCAGACCGTTTTCTGGTACACAGGCCCAAAGATTTTGAATAGCCTTGAATCCAAATTGTTTTAAACATTTACTTTCAGATGATTCCAATCATCGTGTTCATTGACATATATTGATATATACGTAAAATTCCTACTATTTGAAATATCTTCATTGATCTGCATTGATTCATTTTATGTGAATAATTAAAAATCCTTTTAAGGGGGTAGAATTTAAGAAAAATGAATTGCTGAGATAAATAAAAAGCAAAAAGGGAATAATTTTGTCAAAAAGCACCTTGGATAGTGACGGGTGGAGATTATTTGAAAAGTATTATTTTGAAAACTTTGTTTTAGACTCCCCACTTATTGGACACTCACAGCGCCTCCTTAATCTATTCTATTTCTTTCTCACTACCCTCAGGAAGCCGAGAGAAAGGAATGTGTATTTCGAGAGTTCTTCGGAAAAAACTTTTACAACATTTTTCGCACGTGTCACTCAGACGCAGACGGTAAGGGTTGGTACCTGTCAGTGGACGAGAATGGCAGAATAAGCGCTGAGAAGGTTTCTTACAGTGATGAGCCGAGACTTCATTTCATCGTTAAAACACTCAAGGATCAAGAAGAGGATGAAGTTGAGGACAAAGATACTGTTGACAAGTTGAAAAGCCAAGATGGCAGCAAGAGACGTGATAAAAAAACCACTAAGGATTTTGGGCTTCCCTCGTCTGAAATCGTGTGGATCATGCAACAGCCTTACCATTTTGAGGGCAGCACGTCAAGCACGCCCAGTCCCCCAAGCTCCTCGTGTGTTTCTGGCAGTTCGGCATCTACTGGAGAGTGGACTGGATCAGGCGACTATTCCACCTCGGTGTGATTAGCGCTCATGATAAGTACGGCGTGTTTCATCATCGAGAAGGGGAGCATTCAGTTGAATGGGTAAATGAGAGTGTGACTGCGCTTTGACTGGAAAAATAGATCGTCTCGAAGCACTAGTGTTTCGTCCCACAGATGATATGTACGAATAGGTGTAAATTTGATATACCCTTGAACTGGACAAAGAAAATAGTATCTCGCGACCACATTCCACCGGAAGCCCATGTCACAGCGTTTAGTTGGTTCTGTCCTTTTCAAATCCACAGTTATTCTGATAATCATCAAACCATTTAATCAAAGATCTCCTTGCTAGCCTTTTACATTGAGACTGGACTGCATTGAAAAAAGTAAAATTCCTACTCTGTTTTCATCCGCGCTGAACTATTTTAGAAGGTTTGATCGCTCTAAATAAGGCAGAAAAAGGCTATCACTTAAAAGCTTAATTTAACTGGAGAATCAATTCCTTTTCTTCGATTATTCACTATCTTAATATAAAGTCCGCTAAAAGGAGCAGCAAAGCAGAAAGTTATCCGTTGGCAATAACTGAAAGATTGGCAGCCTATAAAATATTTATATAGTGTGTTTTTAAAAGAACCCTTATATTATTTGAACAGAATATTGTATTCAGAGGTATATTTTTAGCTCTAAAATCAAAAGGAGTGTTCCAATCCTCGTGATGCAGTTATATGAAAATATAATTATTGTGATTGACTTACAACTAACTGCGATGTCTGATAAACTGGTTTAGGATATCAAATAGAACTGTACTCTGCCTTTATTAGGCACCCCAAGCAGCCACGTTTCTTGCTGAACCAAAACAAATAGTTAATGGCACGGAACTGCCCGGCAATGGGTCTATGGTCGTATGAAACAGGACCTCTCATAACAGTCCCACATTAGGTTGATTACTTTGATCCAGAGAGCCAATGATCTGTATAAATTGTCATAAGCTCATGAGATCCGAGTCATTAGCACGTATTGCATTTGCGGCGGCACTTTCTTCGAACCCACTTGCTTGTCTTGCAGCTTCCCTGCTTTGCCCAAATATTGCACATCACGTGACCATCAGAACACACGGGAGCTTCGTTTAAAAATTGAGAGAGATGATAGCAAATGATTAATAGAATAAAACCAAGAAGTAGCCCAAGTCTATTCCTTTTCATCTCTTGGTAGTGTTCAATCGTGTGAAAGTATTTTGAAAAACGAAGGTCTTAAGGAGGGTTCACCCTAGCTAAGAATTGGAAATTCCTGTCCCAGTCTGCCGCTTACCATTCCAGAAAAAAAAGATGTGTCCTGATAAATGAACAGAGGATAAATGGAACTGGGACTCTTACGTTGAGGCTAGACATTTTTTATGCTTCTCTCTAAGCACGTATAAAATACAACAGAGAAACTTAGCTATTAGATATATGCGCATCTACAAGAGAGCGATACAAGCTCTACCGCACAACTGTACCTTTCTTTCGATTGCAATTCGTGACAAAACATCGTCGTAAGGAAAGAGGCTTTGTT
>NC_142527.1:20625200-20685200 GCF_964205215.1 Stylophora pistillata | reverse complement strand
AATGTATACAATTGTGAGATATTGAGATGCAGGACTATGTTGGTCACGATACCAACCTGGACATCCATACATGGTGTTAATCATCAAGAGATCATTGGCTGTAAGATATTTTCTTTGGCCAATCTTGTCCTGATACTTTGGATCCCTGGTCTTTATTGTAGTCAGGTAATGACTTCGGTTATAGTTTAGCTTGGCAAAGTAGTCTTTCCCGTAGTGCATAATGCTCATGTAGTCATATTTGACCTTCAGTACGTCCTGGGTGCCGTGGTAATACTTCTTGAATTGGTCTGATCTACCTGCGGAGGCATAATCAAACACCATAATCGCTTGTATCATCAATAAGGGGAAAATCTTGTCGCTGTTGCTGTGGTACTGTTTATTGTTTGTTTGCTAGTTGTTTGGTTGGCTAGTTACTTGCATTACTGGTTAGGTGGTCGGTTCGCAACATGTTTTCAATTCAATACCTACCTGGTAGAATATTATCCCAAAGTATCTGTACGTATCTGTCTCTGTCGGGTCGAGACTGAGTATGCCATAAGCCAAGGGTGTGTCCCACTTCATGAACGACACTGCCAGGTGGACAATGATCTCCCAACTTGATTGGTTGATAACTACCAATTCGACCAATTGAAGAAGCGCATCTGCACAAATAGCACAATTAGTGGAGATATATTTTCTTCCCATACATCGTCACTTTTTGCTCCTAATAGTTCAAAGGGAAAATTTCCTTGAGTACCTTTACGTTTGCAAATCTACAGCTAGGTTTCCTTTGAACCTAACTAGCTCTTTAAAATGCTTTGTTTACCTGCGGCTTCGAGGATCCTTCTCCCTGTACAACTCCACCCAGTCCCTGTGGCCCGCTTTCTTTGGTACGAACTTGATGCAGGTCTGTTCGAGCCAGTGACGTATACCATGGTGAAATCTATCGGCCAAAGCATGTCCAACTGTTCACCAGTTAATAAAAATTGTAAGGATTAAGTTATCATATGACGTCAATCTGGGATAGAGCACTAAATAAGTTGACATTTACTGGCCTCATTGAAAGGTCGAGGTCCAAACTACCAAGAGACCTCAAACTTTATTAAAGTATAATAATATTTATGTGCACTGAATAGGCTCACAGGATTTGTAAAGATCTTCATTGTGCATATAAATGATTGAAAATGTTAAAGCCTGGACTGAGCATAAGTCGAGAAATGAATGCAATTCGCGTTTCATGGAAAACAATGCTGCTATTTTATGAATTGGTATTCGCACCTCAGCTAGTATATAATTTTCTACCGTTCTGTTCTCACCGAGGTCAGATGGAATGTAATAGGGTACAGTTCTTTCTGGCCAGAGAAAACTCGCTTTCTCCCACACGTCTGCAGCGGCGACGTCTTGGTGGAAAGGACTTGTCATGGCTCTCTGCAATTTGGTTAGAAGGATGTCACCCTCGAAGTCCTCCGCTGAAGCAATTTTCCCTGTTAAAGACAGAATTACGCACAAACAAATAAATAAATAAACAGAGCCAAGCAAGTCTTAGAGTATTTTTCCCCCTAAAAAGAATTTTATGGCAAATATAATCATTTTCTCAATGAAAGCAACTGGTTATTTCCTGGTCTTCCGCTGCTCTTTTTTAAGGTAAAATCAATGAGACTAGCATTTACTTTGAAAAATATGTAATTTATATCTCTTATTGGATCCTAAGGATTCCTTATTATTCTTAACTGAACATTTTAGAATTTCCAAGCAGGCTCGACGCTACAGAATCAGTGTATTTTACTTCTATTGTAATTATTTACTCATATGTTTATTTATTTTTGAAGTAGCTATTGTTGTTGCTGTTGTTTTGTTTCGTATTGTTCCCATACACCTCTTATTTTGTAGACGTTGATAGCTTCGTGGCCCCCTTCTCCTTCAAAACATTCAAACGACTCTCCATGCTCTTTGAAACTCTCTTGAAGCTTAGGACCCGCTAGGCACTCGCCGCCATTACGTATTGCAAAGTAACTGTATTCTTTGTCTTGCGCAACTTCGGCACACTTTGTGACGGAATCAACTCTGGAGAAAGAAGAGTGAAAAAACTAGGTGATCAATTAATCAACTTTTGCCAACGATTAGCTTTTCCAAAAGACTCTTGACACTTTTGTCTTAAGGTCTTATCCTTGATATTTGCAGACTGAAAAAAATGCTGTTAGTAATGTGAATGACATTTCAATGAACTCTTTTATTTTCATACATGATGTCTGTTAGAAATTTGTACCCCATTATTGGTTGACAGGCTATTTGCGATGACATCCATTTACAATATTTTTAAACGTTTAACCTAGAGACAGTGTTACTGGCAGTTATGAATAAAAAGAACCAAGTTGCAATTATAGCATTTTGTAAAGGACATGATTGGTCACTTCTCGATTGACATTTTTGAAATGCAAGTGTGGATATCGGCAAGAGATCTCTTGCTAACATGCTTCGTTCTCTCGATATCACAGGTAAATGTATCAGTAAGGTAAATGCGTGTAGGCGTGGAAATTATTATTTCAAGAAAGTTTTTATTTTTATATAATTATTGGGAAGGGTGGAATGTTTCTTTAACGTCAGTAACGAAGCACAAAGAAGCAAAAACACTCTAACTATGGAGACACCTGATAGAAGGATTCAAAAAAGTAGGTTAGGGTTTATCACCTGTCCCAGTATAGTCCTTCTAATCCGCTATGATGACCCTCTAGACTTATCACTTTTGACGTATCATTTTCTGGAAGACTCCAACAGCCCAAGCTATCGTAACCTTAAGATAAAAACATTTTCTCAGAGATTAACGAACTGTGAAATAAGACCTTGACAGGCCAGGCTACAAGGCAAATAACGGTTTAATGGACTTAATGAAAATCCTTAAGCCGCTTTAAGAAATAAAACTCTTGAAGTTTTCCAAAGATCTTCTTGTATGTCTCTCAAAAACTGAACAAGTTTAAACTAGCTTGTCCACGAAAACACAAGGCTCGAAACAACAAAGGTGTTTACGGCCAAGCAGTCGACAACAGAGACATCATTAAGGGGTATTTCATCTTACCAAGTTTGTTACCAGCGTCACCAACTGCCACCAGAACAAGCTGAAACAGCAACACGCTCACAACTAAAATCATTTCGATCTATTGCCCAGGAAAATTGAGTATCCTTTGAAAAGATCGCGTTCGATAAACAAACTCTTAGCTGTGCATCTTACGACTGTCACTTTCAAAATTCGTCAGTTATGAATTAATTACGCTTTGTTTTCATAGGATGAAGGGTAACCAACGCTTTAAGATGACCTGTAAAGTCACTGCTTTGGTACCTGCACCGCTAATTTGCATAGATCGAAGGTCGTGGTACACAGGACCTCGGCTATGTATGGCCTGCTCCTTTTTGCTATCGCTGAAAAGTTTTAGGATTCATGATGTTTGTCGCAAGTTTCTGACGATTAATATAGACGATGGATTTCTACTTCTTCAGATACGATCTTTTTTATTTTGTTTTAGATCTTAAAGTAGTGCAATAACTTTTTTGCGTTGAAGAAGAGAAAGGGCAAGTTTGATTCCTCAACGCCACAAAAAATTTAATTAAAAAACGCGTCTTGATTTATATCCAAAGTGATGTAATTGCTCAGATGGTTTCATATAATTTTCAATTTTCCATCCATTTCTTTCGTTTCTCTTCTATTTGGAAGGTCTTATGTGTCGTTTCTTCCTTTTTTACAATATTAATTTAGATATGAGGTGAATTATCCTCATGAAGCAATCCATTGCCTCATACATATACTTAATCTTAGGTGAAAAGTAGTCGATTAGGTACAGCACCCATATCTCTATTCTATATAAACCGTTCACGTTCTGTTATAAGATGGCTTACATTCCAGGCTTAAGAAAATATATCAAATCCCATCAATATGCAAGCTTTCGCAGCTTTAATCACCAAAATAAGTCTATTACTGAAGAAATTGGACAACTTTCAGAAAAAGCAAACCCTTTAAAGTTTATATATTTTGTAGCAGCTCAAATCTTCATGGGTACCATTCGTTTTGTCGTTACAGTGACATAGCAACCCGTTGATACGTATCAGTGAATTTCTTGCATTGACCTTCCTGCCCTGTCAGATAATAGATATATGGCATTTTTGAAATTGATATGCGTTTTCGTTCTCAACAACACCTTCAGTGTAAGCGTCTTGCTCCCAAAAAAGAAATCTTGCAGATGAAAATATGATATGGCTATGAATGGAAAGATGGAAGGAGCGTCAGGATATTTAAAGAAAAGTGCGTAAAACAACAGCGTGATGCACATAATTTACATAAATCTCTTAAGATCAAGTTAATTTGCCTGGGTTCATAAAATTATATTTAATTTGTTTTCTTGTTCTCGCTAAGTATCTGACTGTAAGATGAAAACTGCCAACACTGCTTAACAACAGAGGTGTCGTTGTGTTAATTCCTTGTAGTAATAAAATACTTAACATTTCCTAAGCTGTTCGGCAGGGTTTTACCTGAGCAATAAACGATAAGGACATATTCTTTTGCCCTTTACCGAGTTTCTACAATAACGAATTCTAAAAGACTTAAGTGTCCCTGTCTGGGAAAGTGTTCCAGGGGCCAGAAGTGGTGGACAACCAATTCGAATGAAACTTGGCACAAAAGTTGAGTGATAATATATTTCAAAAGCCACTTTGGCTCACTTCTCTTATTGTTTGTTCTGGAGTTTCAGGGGGAGTCCCATTTGTGGCTTGTGGAGCACAAAAACTTCATCCTTCTACTTGGCATTTTGAAAGTGTCATAAAACTCCATTGGTAAATTGTGCTGCCCAACGAGTTTGACCATGGACTCTACTATAGTGGAGCTTTTACTTCCTAAATATAACTTTGTTCTCAAGTGATTAGACGGAGAGGGGCCTGACGAAAACGTTAGGTCATATTTGAGGCCAAAATCATTACCCAAAATTGCCATTTTTCAAAAAACCATAACACTCCCCTGCCTTCTTGAATAACTTTCATACCAAATCCAGTATCTACTTTAGTGACCCATTTATCAAAATCAGTTGAGAAAAATTTGGCTTATTGAGGTTTGTTAGGTTTCGAAAAACTCGCACAATGACGGTGGTTGACTGAGTTTGCTTTTGCAACACCTTAGCTGATCTTCCCTTCGCAGAGAATTCGCGAAAGTTGAAATCTTCATGCATAAGAGAATTGGAAAACAACCAAACTATTTCTGAAACATGCGTACTAAACTCTCTTCATAGGAAAACAAATTAAGGAAATTGTTTTTTGGACGGGAAGTTGAGAGGACCGCTCCTAGCGAGAGTGGTACTTGAAAAGCCATCTGCTACAGTAAAGTTACCGTGCACCTTCAGGGGTGTCTCGCGTGCAAGCTATGTAGCGCGTCCGGTTTAAACTGTAGATATCCAAACCCCATATCAAATTAAAGCTTATAGGACTGGCTATAAGACTATACCAAAAATTTTGAAAAAAAATTAATTGTCGAATTTTTCACGACTTCTAAATGCGAGCGCCTGAATCACCTTTAAGAGCTACAAGTCAAAGGGGATTTGTTCGATTGCTCTCAAATTTTGACAGTAGCTAGTTTTACATATAAACAACAAAAACGTGTCTCCGAATTTTTTACTTCTAAATAATTTTTTTCAAGAGCGATTTTTGTACGATCACTCCACATTTTTTTTAATCCTATTTCAAAAATGTTCTGTAACTTTTCACTGAAATTGAATATGGCAAATCGCAGACACGTTTTCTTTTTAGCGCTTTGGCCCCGGGAACGAAGGAATACTTTAAATAAGCGAAAAACAAAATTCGCTGTAACATGTTCAAAAGGTGATTCCGGTGCTCGCATTTAGAAGTCGTGAGAAATTCGACAATTCATTTTTTTTCCAATTTTTGGAATAGTCTGATAGCCAGTCCCATAAGCTTTAATTTGATAGAGGGGTTCACATCTACAGTTTAAACCGGACGAGCTACATCGCTTGCACGCGAGACACCCCTGAAGGTGCATGGTAACCTTAATGCGCGCGTATGAGCCCTTTCTTTTCTTTTGAATTCCCTGTACTTGTAGCTTTGGTATCACCAGGTCTTCCTCACGCCCGGACGTACCTGACCCCTTGTACTTGTGTTTTAACCAAGCAGTCATGTCATTATCGCGAGACAACAAAGGAGTCATTCTTGTTTCGTGCTGAGCCCATGAAAAGGCATCGTACTGATCATTTATCCCTCCAAAAGAACAAAGCGCCATCGTAAAATTCTACTGAAAATTCTTATCGCTTCACTTTTAATAACTGACAAGGTCACAAACATTTACGCTTGAATAGGGGGAGGGATGGAAACTCGGTCCAGTCCTAATACTCTCACGTCCAAAATGGCGGGCCCTACTGGCATCATCTCATGTCTCGTGTGAAATATTTCATTTCAGCAGCAACAATAATATTTTGTCATCCAGCTCTTCTGACTGTGGATTCCCTCTTTGTTGGATAATTCCATTTATTGAGTTCTAAAGTACTTAAGATCTTTGGTGGATCACAAGTCACCTGGACGGTGCTCACTGCTGCAGGTAAGCTTATGTTTGCATGGTCATGTTCGCTTAGTGATGGGTATTTGCGAGAGCTATTCAGCCTATTCAAAGGTCGGACGTGAATCATCTTTTGACGATTTTTTTATTCTTAGCGTAATGGTTAAGGCCAGGTTAAGGTCACACTATTTTCAAGTAAAAAACCGCCTGACAAAATATAGAGACTTTAGTTTGCATGCTTGGAGTATGATACGTATGGAAATATGGCCTAACAAACATAGATCAGAGAAAATTCGAGGATCTTTAAAAAATATTGTTATTTCAAGGTCAGAACATCATCATTTGTGCTCTATGATGGGTACAAGGTTTTTATTTATTACTTTACTTTATTTTGCTAAACCGCTAGGTGTTTGTAGTGCTAATCAGAGGCCTTCTTAGTGCATTTGTAGGCTAGGAGGTATTTCTAGAAAATGACACTGATTTGGCTTTGATGTTTCATTTTCACTCACCTAATACAAACTAAAGGCCTTATGTCTAGAATTTGGTCTGTTTATAGCATGAAAAATGCTCAAAACTCCAGTTTGCTTAGCCTAAGAGGGGCATATAGAGTTTGTGCCAAAAACCTAACAAACCTCAATAAGCCAAATTTTTCTCAACTGATTTTGATAAATGGGTCACTAAAGTACATACTGGATTTGGTATGAAAGTTATTCAAGAAGGCCGGGGGGTGTTATGGTTTTTTGAAAAATGGCAATTTTGGGTAATGTTTTTTACTCAAATTTGACCTAACGTTTTCCCCAGGCCCCTCTCTGTCTAATCACTTAAGAACAAAGTTATATTTAGGAAGTAAAAGCTCCACTACAGTAGAGTCCATGGTCAAATTCGTGTGGCAGTTCAGTTTACCAATGGAGTTTTATAGCACTTTCAAAGTGCCAGGTAGAAGGATGAATTTTTGGTGCTCCACAGGCCACAAATGGGACTCCCCCTGAAACTCCAGAATAAACAGTCAGAGAAGTGAGCCAAAGTGGCTTTTGAAATATCTTACCACACTCAACTTTTGTGCCAAGTTTCAGCCGATTCGGTTGACCACCACTTCTGGCCCCTGGAACACTTTCTCAAACAGGGACACTTAAGACTTTCATTCTACTGTCAATGAAAAATTGCCTGAATGTTATACACTTACTTGCCAATTCTTTGTTAAATCGTGTCTTCCACTCTCTCTCCTTTGTTTCCTGGGCAATGGTTAAAAAAAAATCCCAGCTATTCTCCAACAGGTGTGATCACTTTTGTCATCAGGGTTAATTTACGAACACTGAACCCTACTTTAGGTTTTGACATGTGGAAAGAGCCAAAAATAAACAACGAACATTCATATTTTTCCCCAACTTAAATCAAGAGACTGCCTCAAACGTGACTTATTTACCCACTGTAATGCTACATTAACACATTTTTTACCTTTTGTCTACTGTAACATAGGAATCCTGTCTGTTAACCTTGCAATATTAACATAACAGCACAGACAGCACCTTCATGTTCGAATGTAAGACTGAAAGCTAAAGATATAAAAAAAAGGTGCTCTGACAAATCAGCTAAAATGGATCAGTAATCGGCCTGACTATAATCAACACTAGGACGACATTTTGATAAACTCCTTCGCTGCCCCGTGCTTCGCCTTACAACAGAACCTTACGCGATAAAACATTTAAGTGTACGCGGGATATTTGGGAGTGTCGCAAGAGATTTAGCGAGGAAAAAAAAAAGACAACAGCAGAGTGAAAATCAAATTATTCTTCCGCATCAGCTGATTAAACTCTGAAATGCTGAGTGACGTAAAGAGAGATTATCTTGCGTGCGTCACTCATGTCAGCCACCAATTGCACGTGATTTCTTTGTTTATGTTTATTAGTCACGAAAAATTTGTCCTCGAAATAAGAAGATTTTCCCAATAAAGCACAATGGATCTCTTAAAAGTGTTGGTCGTGCTTGTGCTTAGGAACGGCCTCACCCATGCTTTCTTTAAAAAGATAACTCGAGTAATTCGAAGACCGTGTTCTTGGAAAGTGTGCAAAGGATACGAATGGAAAAACGACTGGAGCCCAACAAGTTTTCCTCAAGGGAAGTGTATTACACAAAATCGCAAAGCACACCACTCTTACACAACGTTGAAAGGAAATCTTGTATGTCCTCTCACGATTCCGTGTGCAACTCTCACTCAGAAAAGGAGCATATGTAAGTACTTTACAGTATGTACGTTCTTATTTAGGAATGATCCATTTTTACAGCTGTAAATTGACAAAAGATATCAGTTTTACGTGAAAAGCCAATTTCACAAAAATGGACAAAAAGGTTAAAACGACCAGAACGCTCGTACGTGTCCAAAATCAAACACATTTTTTAACACACGAAATGAACACTCGAAGCAAAGCGGTTGTTAAAATAAAATCGCAAACA
The DNA here is from genome assembly GCF_964205215.1 of Stylophora pistillata. NCBI lineage: Eukaryota > Metazoa > Cnidaria > Anthozoa > Scleractinia > Pocilloporidae > Stylophora > Stylophora pistillata. Next base: position 20,676,229 of record NC_142527.1, on the reverse strand, counting down.
ATAACGTACGTATATATACGTATGTAGAGAAATTGACAAACTCGGAAACAAAATAATAGACAATAAAGACGCTTACAAACGTTGCACGAGATCCTGGCTGGCTTAAGGCGATAGAAAACGATAAAGAGCAAAGATTCAGCAACGATAGAGCCGAATGAGTAAAATTTATGAGGCTAAAGAACTTATACGAATGAACACACAAAACAAGTTATGCAAATAAGGTAACAGAATACCGTCGAAAGCAATGCGCGTGAAAACAAACGAACTTGATGAAAATGTGGCGGAAAGAAAAATAAAAACAATTGATAACGAACAACGTCAACAGAATTTTGTTAGCAATAAGGAAATCTTCCTTAATGCCGAAAATTCATAATAAGGTCTATTTTTAGGGACAAAACATCTCACCTTCTCTTCTTGTGGAAACAATCTTGGCATACATGTAAAACAGGTGGTTCTATTTACAGTCAAGACTTTTATTTGTGTTCGGTATCAGTGAAATGAATTTCAATGTCTGAGCTTTCGCGAGCACGCATGGTTAGTAAAATTTGTTATCAGAGTCTAAAGAGGAGACATTTCAAAGTCTAATTCGTTAACTTACTTCTGGGGTCACTGTACAATTGAATAGTGCCAGTTCGTTAAAAATTAAAAGAGGCGATGGTTTTCATGAATTGTAAACTCTTGTAATAATCAAGGATAAAATATTTTTCTTGCAGAAATGTTATCTGTTGGTTTTTTTGTTGTTTTCTTTTTAATTTCATTTGTTTCATTATATTTATTTATTTATTTATTTATTTTGGTTTTACTTGCTTTGTTTTGATTGAGTGGTTGTGTGTTCTATTTTATCAAAAGTACCAAAAGCTTTCCGTGAAATCTGTTTGTCAACCCGTTTCTCAAGGTCAAACTGTTTTGGAGAAGATAGGGAAACAAATACTTAAGAGATTGGTTCAATTTATTACCGTGGACTTTTTGTTTTGTTATGTTTTTTTTGTTTTTTGTTTTTTGTTTTTGTTTCTGTTTTTTTTGGATAGGAACTAGACTAATAATGTAGCTTCTGGAATATTTCGAGTGGTATGATTATCTGTAGAAGTGGTAATACTCTCAGTTTTTTGGTTGTTTGTTTGTTTGTTTGTTTTGATAAGTTCTTCTTTAATTCTACTTGAGCTCTGTTTATTGTTGTCAGTACAGACCGACCGTTGAGGAGTCGCTCCTTAATAATTGAAATTTAAGATGTCCAATAGAAGAAGTAGTTACTTACTGCTAACTGAATCAGTTGGTAATTGTAAGATAGTTTTAAAAGAATTGTGTCTGTCGGTTGAATTATACTTTAACAATTGGTTTAAAACCCCAATGCGCTGCAAAACACATTAAGAATGTTTATCTGTTCAAAATAGACTTGCAGAAATACAAAATAACTACGTCACCGAAATTATCTTGTACGTTCAGTGGGAAATATATGTACTTTTTTTTATTTGACAGAAAAACCTAGGGCAAGATTTTTCCCTATAATCCCCTACTTCTTGCTGATGAAGGAATACTAACAATAGCAAAAACAATGCTTTGTTTTGGAGTACAGTGGTACGACATCATTCGAAAATATTTCCAAACCAAGACTTAGCAACATGAGCACGCATTCTTCGGCAAAGAATCAGCTTGAGTCAGCTGTTAGATCCAGATGTGTGACGCATAGGAAATGAAAATGGTTTTAGCAGGGAAAAATCAACGTTTGTTTTTTTTGTTATAGTAAAGTTGACCATCACTATAAGGCCAGCCTATTAAAAAAGATGCTATCCAGAGCCTATCGACTGTCGTAAACTTAGAAAGACTGTTACTGACGAGTGCGAGATTCTCAAGAACACTTTCGCACACTTCCGCCACCCAACCAAGCTAACTGATATATTAATTAAGGCATTCGTGCCCAACCAAACCACCGGCGACAGGTCCGGTGTTCTTGAACATAATTTCACACACCTCCGTAACTTACCTAACCCAGCTAATAGATTTATTGATTTGGACATTCATGCACAACCGAACCATCAGCAACAGGTCCAGTATCCTTGAACATAACTTCATCGATTAACTCATCATGATCATCATTCCAGTTTAAACACGAAGGCGCGCTATATAAGGAAGTCTTCCCTGGGAAGACCTAGGCTCATTTTTCACTCACCGTTGACGTGTGCGGGTCAAATTTAAATGCTGGTAGACGAACAAAAGGAGCTAATGAGATATCTATTGTTTACTTCCACCAGCATAGTGGCATGAGGTAACGTGCGAACCACCTACTTCGATCTCAAATTTACCGCCACAAATAAAGACAGTTTCCATTGGAGAAAGGAAATACAAGTCTCAAAAATTCCTGTATTGTGATGAAGCATTAAATAATTTTGAGGAATACGCCCGCTGTTCACTGCTTTGGAGTAGCTGTAGCTCAAGCTGACTTGATTCTAAGAGTTCTACATCACAAGACGGTTGATTGACAAATGGTCCAGTGGGACCTAAGGCTCCTTTTATAGCGCGCCTTCGTCTTTAAAGACTAAAAATCGATCGACAACGCTACAGCTACAGTCCTTGAGCAACTAAATTGGCATGCGCCGGCGTGCACCGGCTTGCGTCCTGTTGTGTTCACACGCCTAAAAATCAGAGACTTCCTGAAACAGAAACCAAAATCGTCTACCTTTCTAAGTGTGGTCTATGTGACATGGACTATGTTGGTTACACCAAATGACATTTACGTCAGCATAGTGCCGAACACAGTACTCTGAATTCGTCACTTGGAAAGCATATGTTGAAGACCCACAGGATGTCGAAACTGGTTTTAATTAGCAACTTTTCAGTGTTGAGAATATGCCGCTACAATTTCGATTTTCTTATTCACGAAATACTAATTATTTAAGATCTCAAGTGAACTACGAACGTACAAAACTGTCTCTATCCGCGCGAAACTACTTAGGGGAGATCACATGCAAATGCCTATTTCTCTAGTTCCACTAATTCATATTCACCCTGCAATAAAACCATTATTTTTACCATAGTAATAATGTTAGCAACATCGAAACATCGAGAAATCATATTCTTATAATTTTCAAAATCAGCATTACGGTAAAAAAATCGCATAATTTTAGGATTTCAGTTTTTTTTTTCCATGATGTAAGTCCGGTTTTGATAGGCTTCCGTTAAGTCCGCTCAATTTGACAAATGAGAGTATCACATCTCCTGTCTTGTTGAGATTTTGGTAGGAGACACGAGAGCACTTTCAGCCATGCAAGTGAAAAAGTGCGAAGACAAAGGATAAACATTCATAATGGATACTCAATTAAGAATGAATTTATTCTCTTACATTCATTTCTTTACTCAGTAATTATGCCAATTTTCTCATGTCGTAAAGGTAATTAGCAAATATCTGACAATCTGATCAATATTAGTTACCTAAGATTACTGCATATCCAGGTCGCTATTTGGAAAAGAACCTTCTTTAACCATACCGTATTCATGTACTCGTTCTATCGCTAGTTGAATAGTTCTATCGCTAGTTCAAATGTTAAGAAGAGTAAATATACTAATAGTGGACTTAGTATTTTGCGTCAGCTGAGTAAACTCTAAAAAACTCTGACTTACCTTTACATCCCAATTTATCTTAAAGACTTTGCTTACGTTTCATTTCATTGTTTACAGTCCCGGTCACATCTTTGACCTTGTGATAAGAGCTCTTCGAGACTCGATGTCTATTTTACACATATTTAGCGCGCTTTCTTTTGCCCTTAACCTTGCTATTGCTTATATGCCGTAAAGACCATGTACTTGGACAACCTACAATAGATACGAGTGAAGAAACGACTGGAGCCCATCAAGCACAGGGCCAGTGTATTACACAAAAACGCAGTGCACACTATTCCTTTACAACTCATCGCGGAGATTTTTATTGTCCTCCAACGATTCCATGTTTTCCTTTCACACAGCAAAAAACAAAGTGTAAGTAAGCTATGTACGCTTTACGAAACTATCTTTCAGAAAAGTCTGTAATATATAGTCATTGAATGAATGGGAGGGCCGCTCGCAAAGTCAAGATGTAAAAACCGAGCGTAGCGAAGTCCGTGCGTCACAACGAGAGCCAAACAATTGCAAACGGTTAGAAAAAAAATGAAAATGCTGATTTTGATTAACGGGTTACATGGTTTAGCCTTTGTAATGTCTTGTAGCCAAGGCCACTGTTCCGCTTCTCGAGAACTCGAGTTTGGCTCAGAAAAAAAAAGGCTTTTTTCCATGTCCACTACTCTTATTCAGTTATATTAACGGTGCTTTTCTTCACCCAGAGAGGGAGTATTCTTCTCAGTCAAAAGATGAGAGATCGTTCGGTCAAAGGGTTCAGTCTTTTGTCGAGTGTTTTTTTAACATGAGCCACCTGCTCGGAAGATTAGGAAACCACTTCCTACATTATCGACTTTAAATAAATTATTATTATTATTATTATTATCATCATCATCATCATCATCATCATCATCATCATCATTAGATTATCATCTAGTTCGTCGATGATTGCACTCTTATTGGTTGCCGGGTTGCGCCGTAACGATGGTTTCCACCTAACTTCTCGAAATATATAGTTACATCATATAATCTCCTTAGTAACCCAACATTGACGTCAGGATAAAAAGAAAACTTCGGTTACTTGCCAAACTATTTAAAATATATACAAGTATTACGAAAACTTTACCGATATCATACCACGGCATAACTGTGATAGACGTGTCCCTTTCATGTACCATGCAGAAGAATATTTATTATGTATCTCTCTATTTTAAAACCGCACGTTACGTCCCTGAAATATCTCTAATACTTTGACAGGTGCAGGCAAAATATTTTTCCTTACTTAAGCTGTTATTGCTTGCTCTTTTTTAGGTGAGAAAAGAACTGATATCTGCCCCAAACCTTTCTCCTAGTTTATTTTCATTTTATAATTAATCAAGAGGGACACACTAAGCCTCTTTTAAGTAATTTGTAACACACATATTTCAATGAATCGCTTCCTGGAGATATAATTTCAAGGTTATTTGACATTAAGACATCATTCCTCATACCAGCTGTGTACATTCATAAATCCGAGTATCTGTAATTCGTCCGTCAATCCAAACAAAAGCTGGTAAGGAAACAAAACATTTCGGTCACTGCGAAGTTTTCAACACTGCAAGACAGCATGGCCATTTCCCAAGCCTTGAAGCTTCTTGTACTCGTCAATACCTTAGAATTTGTGTTGTCCTGTGGTGGCGGAGGAGGGCCATCCCCATGCTCGTGGACCACCTGCCAACACCAATGGAGAAACGATTGGGGACCTTCGGTACCCCAGGGAAATTGTGTGAGGCAGCATCGTAATGCTCACCATATCACTAGCACTCATAATGGCAAGTCTCCTTGTCCGTCTCCGTCACATTGTAGTCCAAGCACGCAGCACAGAACATTATGTAAGTCAAATTTCTAGAGTTTTCAGAGTAATGAAAGATTGATATGCTTTCAGTCCTCGCTAAAACTGCATTACATTTGCATGCAATGGTTTAGTTGGATCACAATTTCAATAAGAAAATACTCGTACAGCCTTAAAATTGAGTGAAGAAGATGGATAGAACCGTTTTGATACGAGCCTAATCATTTTTTCCGATGAAAAAAATCATGATTTACTGTGATGGGAAGTTTCTTCCCTTCTAGAGAAACATTATCCCCACACTCAACAATTAAGAACTCTGAAAAATTCCCAAACATCTCGTATTTTTCTGTATTCCGTCGGTTCTTGCATAAACCGCAAGGAAATAGCCAATAGTTCCTAAGCTAATATAATAATTTCTTAACCTTTTAGTTGAATAAGTAAAATAGACGTAGGTTTGTTCGATCATTCAAGCGACTTAATTAGTTATTAGGCCACGTAGATGTTCCTATACTGCCTGTTTAACGAACCAAAAGACCATTCATCTTTTGAAAATTTCAGGCTAGTAGCATTTTGCTATAGAATGAGTAGATGAAGCCCTTATTTCTCGGGATAAAACTTTTTCATTTACTGATCACTTAATTAGAATTGCACGGGAAAGTCAAGATTTAAATTTCAAAGCTTATTCCTCGCAATTTAAGCAAACCCTTAAGTGACAAAAATCCCTTAAAATTTCTAAGCTACCAAAGCTTGTTGAAAACAGTATTCGAAGAGCTTTATTGCAAACGTAAAACTTCTACGTGATGTGTTTTGGTAATAATGCATTCGATCATTACAAAAACGAGTTAATTCAAACAAAAATTCATAAGCTGATTTACACAACGTTTATAAATCGCAATTTAATACATTATCGGAAGGTATTGAAGTAAGGCATGCAACGGAGAACTTTTACATCAATACAATATCGCGGCTTTAATTCAAGAAACGAATCGCGACGATTTTTTAATCTTCTGCTTGGATAATATCAACCATTTACGGTTTCCTCAAATACAGTACAGTTTCGATGCATTTTTTTTTTATTTTACACCTGTGAAGCGAAAGCAAATACGACCGCGATATCTTGTGTCAAAGAAATTAAATATCGTTTTCTTTAAGAAATCTGAGCTAAATCCACGTAAAAATTTGCATCAGGCCAAAACATTAATTTCTCTCCGCCTGAAAATGGAATAGCTTAATTTAAGATCTTTGGTATTTTGTAATTAGATAATCTGTTGACCAAACTGAAATAATAAATGGTACCAGAAGCAAACCGCAATGATTCATTAGAAACGGCTGTGTTTGGATTAACGTAAATCCTGAGGTAAAATGTATCAATAACAATTTTAACTCATTTTTCTGCAATAGGGAATTCATTAAAATCGCAATCGAAATTTCGGATTTTTAAAAAGCTGTATTCTTTGTAATCATGGTAGTGTAGTGAGGACAAGAAATTTTCTTGCCTCAAGAAAGAGACATGAAAGTTGTAGCCTGGTTGACTTTGGCTTATGTTATCCCATTGTTGCTAGCATATTATTATTATTTTTATTAAAACATTTATTCTTATTATTCTTATTATTCTTATTATATTATTATTATTATTAATATAATTGATATTACTATTATTTTTATCATTTTTGTTATCATCACATTCTTATTTCATATAAAGTCTCATTTCGACTGAATTAGTTCGTGCAGGAAACCTCATTCATACCACAGTATATATGCGTTGAATTTGGCTAGTTAAGGAATATTTTACGAGGTGATTCCCATTTTCGATTCTAAAGTGGCATGTTGTTTATTTCAACATCGTTAGATAATAATGACATGTAAGTTCCGCCCGTGCGGCGTTTTACTACTGCAGAATTAATTACGTAAACTGAGAAGGACCATTTTGCACTTAGGACAAAGCAAAGAGCAAATGTTAAGGGCGAATAAGTTTCACAACTGGGTTTAGAAGAAAGAAGGAAAGATTCACCAAGGTTGGCGTATCTCTTTGCAAAGTTCTAATTTCGCTGAGTAATCTTGGGAGCTCGGCTCAACTTAAAGGGATACTCTCTCGCTTGTGATGACTTTTTGAGGAAAAAAAAGGAGAACAACTTAAATAAAACAAATCTTTTGAAAAAAAGGTGAAATCTTTTGTAGTTTTCGTTTAAATTTGAAACTTTTTTAAACGCGTGGTTCGAGCGTAAGGGCTTTGCCTCCCAACGGAAGTGACGTAAAAGGAGAACTCATTCAACTTCCGTTGAGATTTCTTTCACAAGAGCACCGGGATTTCTTCAAAATAAAAAACGCGCCCCAAAAATAAAATAATTCCGCAACGATGTGTGGCCGGTGGATGTTCCAATACACATAGCGATGGAGTAAGCCTTCATAAATGGCCCGAAGATCCTAATTTTGTTAGGTTATGGACAAGAGCCGTGAAAAACACGCGATCCGATTTTGAGAACCCAACAAACTCCAGCCGTCTGTGCAACATTCACTACTTCACTGTAGATTCTTTTGAGGAACAGTCGGTTCTGGCGAAATCTATGGGTTTAAAGATGAAAGCCCTTTCTAAAATACAATGCTGTTCCCTTAATTTTTGATATTAATCCGCATGTAAAAAAGAAACAAAGGCTCGAGGACGAAAATAAACCCTCATATTCACAAGTCCGTGACACTAGGGCGGGATTATTAAAACAAAATCGACAACAAATACGCGGAGCATACAGAAAAGGGGAAGCTGCAAGGGGGTGTATTTCCTGTAAAAGAAATATAAACCTGTATTCATTGAATGAAAAATGTAGCAAAAAGCTCTTTCAAACTTATAACCCAACTCATTTACTCGGTGCGTGTTCCAGATCCTCGATGCACATACAGAAAATGAACAGCTTTCCCGTTCCAAAGAGAGTACCGAAGAATTAGGTTTGGCATCGGCAGAACTCTCACCTCAAGCTCAAGATGTCAACACCCAAACCCCCAAGATAGGGAAAGACGTCTCTGTGCAATTTCGGGGCAGTCGTACCGCTAGAAGCAAATTTAGCCACTTGAAAATACATAAAAATACAAATCTGTTGTGACAGTAGTTTGGCCGTCCCGAAGAAAGTAAACAAATCGTACGCTAAAATAACTTGGCAGGTTGTTGGACGTCCGTTCCAGTAAAGAGTAAAAGCACACAGTGCACTTTTCTCAAGGAGTTAATTACGTCGACCCCGGTTCAGACTGACGAGGAAAATTCGTATCAAGAGGTAGAGGGTGAAGAAGAAGTAAAAGAATGAGGAATTACGCAAGTTAAGATTTACATAACACGTGCAGCGAATGTGAGAGGATAGCTTTATTGTGTTAAAAACAAATGCCGGTCTAATCAAGTTGAGGTCCTACATTTTTAAGGCCAAACACTGCTGCATTTCTTAAATCTAACGATCACTTCACTTTGTGAAGTGACAAACGAAGAGATTTCGCCAAAAGGCGAAAATTGTAACTCAGAGAAACCCTTACCAGTCTGTTTCGTAATCGCTCGAATGGATCGGCCTCATCTGATTCATTCGAGGAGTCAGAACTAGCCTCACCGTCGTAAAGCTCAAACACATATATGGTTCAGTTCCTTGAGCGTCTGCACTCTCGATCACCGACGATGAATCCGAAAAGGAAAACTCGAATCACTAGAGTCGGACTCCATTACTATAGCTCGTATGTTTTTCAGTTCTCCTTTTACGTCATTGATCACGTGTTTAACTAGAAGCCATCTCAACTTCCGGTCTTTGAATTGAGTGAATTTCGCGCTTTTGCACCAGGATTTTAATCGAATGAAAGGTTTTAGACAACTTTTTCTTCTTCCAGTAGTTGTTTTGGCAAAATATTTACATTTTAATTAAATGTTAAAATTTGGTGTAGAGTATCCCTTTAACTCTCCATCGAGGTCTATATACGATTTTTACCACTCTATTTTACTTTGCAGGTTCCTGTAAAAATGCTTACTACTGTCCGTTCCACGCATGGTCTGGTTGGTCTGGATCAGTTCCCCAAGGAACATGCCAACGTCAGAGTCGTTACCGCGACTACAATCAACATACCAAATACGACATTAGAAACAACAATTGCAATGGTATCGCAAGCAGTTGTGGAAACCGAGAGTACAACTATAGGAACTGGTGTAAGTCAAATATGCGGCGTTCATAGTTATATATAGCAGTCGTTTCTTGGCTTTTCGCGTAAATTCTATAAAAACAACCCAACATAGTGACACCTAGGAGCTATCCACAAGGTTTAAATGAATTCTTTGAATGATAGCTTTTGATTGTGATGAATTGAGATTTAGCCGCAGTAAGGAAGGCTATGCCCTTCTGATGTTAAGATTTCAAAGCTGCATGAATTATATCAAGAAATGGCCACTACGTATATTTGTTTGTTGCCTGGCCTTGGCAGGCTTGAATACATGTAAAAAAAAAGTTAGCAAGACATGAACAAGACCCTGGGACGGGATTCTATGGCCAATTTTAATCGTTTGTTGTCCTTTCATCCAGGTTCATGTAGGTACGCGACTTGCTCCCTCGGTGGATGGACCAATTGGGTGGATCTTTCAACTCCAGTCGATGGACACTGTGCCTCCCAGCGCCGAACCAGGAGCTACACTCTCACTTGGCGATATACTGAAAGACGAGACAACTGCAATGGTATTGGACCACAGTCATGTCCATCTCCTCAATCACAAGACAGAGAAAAAGGTAAAAGGACTAGAAGCTCCTTGTGGTTCATTTTTGGATAAATGGACTAAAGATTAGAGATGGAAAATTTAAATTAATATTTGTTGCTAAAAAAACAGCTTGGCCAAATAAGGCATCCTTCAAGTACTACAGTCGTACAACACATTTCCTTTGACTTCTCTTGCTACCATCATTCACAGTTTCTCTAACCTTTTTAAAAGTCCAAGGAGAGACGAAGACAGAATTTCTCTTTACTATATAAACACAATATCAAGCAGACAATTGATAATTAAGAATAACGATATACATCAATTAGGAGATTATTAGTCGATCCAACACCGACTTCTGGAGGCTCACATCGTAAGATTGGTATGCCACACAATAAGGACTATTTCTAATAATGAGATCTGTTCGGCTCAGTATTAAAGGCAAAACCGCGATTTTCAGCCCTAAAACTTCACCTGAGCGCGTGCTAGATCAGTCATAACAGATAATAGCTTTCTACTGATACTGTATCACAAAGGCAACATAGATATCCACAAAACAATATCCATTCCTTTACTTAGTTGTCACTTGTCCTGCCCTTGGAAATCCATCACACGGGAGCTGGGACCGAGATGATTGTCGAGCTAACCCGCAAGTATGTAGGTCAGTTTGTCTCCTTCGATGTGACGTTGTCAATGGCTTTCAGCTGGAAGGCCCGTCCCAGCGCACATGTCAGGCAAACGGTCAATGGTCCACGCCCTGGAATTCATATTGTAAAGGTACGGTACAATAAGAGTGAGCTGAGCGATTTGGGTTAGACGTCTGTGGGGATACATACTGAATCACAATGCCAGGTTTTTGTTTTTTCTGTTGTTGTTGTTGTTTTTTTTTTTTATTTTTTTATTTTTTTTTTCATTTCTGTTACTATTTAACAAATGGATTCCATGCTTCCGTGAGTCTGTTCAAGCATAGATTCCAAATTACGTGGAAATGTGTTTAGAATTAAAATGTGGCTCATGAGGCGCAATTGAATATGCTCTTGCCACATTTTGACATCTTCTGTGATCTGTGCATTGTATGAGTATTTCCTCCAATATACCATAGGTAGGAATCACTCAAAATGTATGTACATTTCAGCATATTACATAATTTTAGATGGCGAAAAAGAGGTGGTATGATCTGTGATAGAGAGGATTACTATTGCTTACAATTTTAATTCAGGACTCGATAAATAATTTCCAATATTTCTTCACACCTTCTCCAGTTTCGAAGCGTATGAGATTAGTTATTAGATAAATAAGTAAAATGTCGATAACTTGGAATTTCGTGGTTTTTTTTTTTCAATTGCTTTTCTAAGACGTTCGACCCCCCACCATTATCTGTCCCAATTCGATTTCCGTGTCCACGGATCCTCGCAAAGCAACTGCTAAAGTTTGCATACCCAAAGCCACTGCCAGCGATAACAGCGGTCAGCAGCCGGTGATCACCACAAGCGTAGGTGCTGGGAGTAAAGATTTCATAGCCCAATCAGCACCACACGAAGTGGTGTATACTGCAAGAGATGCAGCAGGTTTGGAATCAAGATGCACACTTCAAATAACAGTGTCAGGTCAGTTATTTTCTTGGGATTAGTTGAACATGCAGTATACTGAGCTTACCGCTTGCAAAATTCTAACTTGAAGGGAGGAAAAGAAAAGGCTGGATTTGTATAGTTTGGGACACCTAACCAGTTTTACTGAGCTGATCGAGGAGGAAAATGAAAGAAATTGAGTCAAAGGAAAACAAGTGATTTTAACAGAATTTTAGATGAAATGTTTTGATACATGTACATTGACTAATTAAAAGAATCATTTTTCGAATACAACTTAAGAATTAACAATGGCATTACAGCCATCATTCATAAAGTTTTTATTAGTTCTGTAGAAACTTAATGTAGAAAGTAGGATAATTTGATCACCATCAATAGACAATGATTCGTTCTCGTTGTTTAGCTTTTCGCAGTCTTGCCGAAACGTTATTGATTTTGTGTCAAAAAGTTTAGCTTTTTTATCAACTAATTGTTTTTTCCTAAAAGGAAAGGAAAAGAATTTGGCTTTCAAATTAGACATCGTTGACTCAGAAAGCTAAAGAGGTTCTGATATGCGTTTCTGAAGGCCTGCTTTTTGTTTTTCTTCGCTTTCAGATACTGAGCGGCCTGGTGTTGCATTTTGTCCAAGCGACATTAAAAGGGAAAGCGCAAATGCAGTGCGGGTCACGTGGGAGTATCCAAGATTCGAAGATAACCTTGACAAGCCCCCAGTTCAGCTTCTAATCTCGAGCAATAGAAATCCGGGAGTTGAGTTCCCGTGGGGTATATACCCAGTGATTTACGAGGCCTCCGACAGGGCAGGAAATAAGGCTAAATGTGAATTTACCGTGGAAGTTGGGCGTAAGTGACAATATGAAAAAGTACGCTGGAAATGTAGACGATGTTTACGATAGTCAATGGGACATAAGAGAGTTTTGAGAAGCAAGGAGTGATAGCTGAGTCAATACTTTCCATATATATAGACGAATAAAACATTAGTATGTTTGATAAGTCGTCGCCAATTAGACATAAACTATGATTTTATTAATGAAATGTATCTAATTGAATATAAATTAATTAGTCCCAGCTTTAGAAAGATGATTCTGATAAGAGTTAAAACAATTTGGTTACAAAATTCAGGGTTGCCAAGAAAAGCTGATTAAAGATGAGTTCAAGATCTTTTCCAGCCATGACTGTTCCTTTTCTTTTATTTTCATGAAATCATCCAATTATTCATTTGTTTCTTAATTATTCGCTTCATTCGTAACTTTTCTCTAGATATGCCCTATGTGCACTTTCTCATCTGCCTACTTTTATTTCCCTCCCATTAGCGGTACCATGCAGGTATTACGATGCTCCGGCGTATGGAATACGAGCCTGCAATAAGAATACATCGGATTCCAACGGTGTGAGATACGAAATGATTTGCGTGATTCAGTGTAAACAGGGATACGGATTTTCAGATCCAACGACACCAAATACCTATTGGTGTCGATCTGATGGAGTGTGGACGAAGCTCTTCAACGGAATAGCACATATTCCAGTCCCCGATGGTCAACGACCGTGGCCTGATTGCTCGCGTAAGTTATTGTGTTGGTTAATCTACCTTGGCGCTTAATGTCTTAAAAAAGGACTAAAAAGAGGACATGGAAATAAAATAATTTGAGGAACCAGAAAGGAAGGCCGGCTGATGGTACAGACCTTAATGGTCAGCTACCATGTCGTGATTGTGCGCTTAAATTATTGTGTCGATCAATTTACCTTGGCATTTGAGGCCTTTAGGGCTCTGGGTAGTACTTGAAGTAGAACTGAATAACATGAACTTCGTAATGGGCTTTGCTCACTAGAGTCTCCGTGGCTCACTGGTAGTGCATCGGAACGCAGAATCCGATCCCTCACCGTGCCTTACAACTTTTTCTTTGTCCCACGCTCGTGATAAGACGAAAAATATCCCTATCTATTTCTTTACCGAAATTAGAACTTACCGCATATCTTATTCTATTTAGAAATACGAAGTTTTCCTTCGCCTATAACTCGATTGAATTTACTTTAGGGATGACTTTGGCATTTTCCTGCTGGCTCTCTATCACTCTCTGTTCGCTCATTTTTCCCTGCTAGACCACACGGGCTATAATAACAATACGCCTTTCTCTCTCAATCACTGCTTGCATGAACAGAGGATAAAATGAATGTATACTTACATAATTCACAACAGTGCGCAGCAAAAGCCGAACCTGGAATTTTCAAAAGATTACTTTGGATTGTGGCATTGCTTGAAAAACATTCGCTATTTACTTCTCAGCTTATAAGAAGTTCTTATACTGTAAAGTTAGTTAGTCAATGGCCTCGTCGGTTTGGTTTTGGTCAGATTTCCTTCATTGCGACATATGGGTTTCAAGTCGTGCGCTAAGGACTCTAAAAGGCTTCAGTTGAGAGAGACGGGCCATTACGACAGATAAACACATACTATATCTAATGTCTTTCACCTTTCATTGAAACGATTTATGAACAGCCCAAGAAAGTGTAGCCGGTGCCCAGAAGAACTTCACATTCTACACTGGTTCTTGCGCAGATAACGAGCAGGAGGCATTGGCGCAAATCCGACTGAACTTCTTGCACGCTGTGCAAAACAGCCCCCTAGCTAACTTCGCTCTGTGTGACGTCAGTCAAGGGCGGGACTGTGTGGTCGAAAACGTGAAGGTGTACTGTGGACAGAACTCCAGAAAGAGAAGCGTAGGTGGAGAACGCGTTATCACATTTGATTTTGTAATCAAGGACATGAAAGCCTCGTCAGATCCAAAGGAAGAAGCAATTAGGTACGTAGGAATACCCACTCTGGTAGCTTATATCAATTGACTTTTTCTATCAATTTTGCTTCCTGAACATGAAATGCCACGACTTTGTGTTGCACATTTATCCTTCATCCTATCCAAGGCACGTGTGAGGGTCAGTCTCAATGAATTGATAAAATCTTTCAGTGTGCTAGCGTTTCTGTCGAGCAATTTTAAATTTTTTGTTTTATTCAAGTATTTACTCATTAGCTCCTTCTCTTTATTATCATTTTGAATGAAATGAATTACAGGAAAAATTCATCTTCTCCTCTTTTCTAATCCTTCATAACTTACTTCTATTTGTTTGTATTTGATTATCTATCTATTTAATTCACCTTTTACCTCTTCCTAGAATCGCAAAGATAATGAAAGATCTGGACATTTTGGAATCGTATGTGACAAAAAGTTTTGCAAACGATGCACAGATGCCTGGAATGCAAATATCAGCAGCTGCCAGTTCAGCTGCTTGTCCAGCCGGTAAAATGGTTCAGGTCGTACCTGGTGATAGCTCAGAATTGGAGAGGACTGTCTGCGGTAAGAAAAAACCAAAAAGCATCAACGTAACTACTTGTGCTGTAAACTACGTGGGAAGTTTTCAAAATTTCCTTCTTTTAGCACCATGAGCAGCTATGTGAGAGCTTTCAGATAACTGTAAAAGTATTTCATTTTCAGTGGGCAAGGCTAGAGATTCATGAAACCTTAGACTCAATTAAAGCCTAATAAGATTTCTTCCACTGACAAAAATAAGCGTCCAGAAAATTTGTCTGGCGCTAATCCAAAGTTCAGCAGACCTTTATATTCTAAGCCATTGGAAGGAATGAATAAGCCTCAAATGAAGTTGGCTGGGTACCTTGCCTTTCTTTCCACCCTTTGCAGTCACACTAACTCTGTCATTAATGTTCTTACATAATGGCAAACAATTAGTCGCACAATCAGATTCAGATGGATTTATTAATTGATAATTTATAAATACAGCATAAACTCGAAGCATCTTGTAATTTTAGAGATCTTAATCAGTGACATTGGGTGTTTTCCACTCTCAGTCGAGTGCAACGCAGGTACATTCTATAACAAGGATACTAAAACTTGCCAGAACTGTGCTGAGGGATCATTTCAAAATCGTACCGGACAATTTTCGTGCGAGCCGTGCCCAGCGGGAACGTGGAGCATGGGAGGCCATTCTAAAAATTTAATGGAGTGTTTTGGTAGGTGAATGGTTTCTTAATCAGATCAGGTCTACTTTAGGTATTACAAACTACTCAGTTAGTTTATATTATTATTTTGTCCTCTTTGGATAGTAAGAGGGGACAGTTTTATGTAAGGTGTGTCTACGAAGAAAGGAAAACCTCGCACTCTTTGAATGATGACAAGTAAATCTACACACCAAACTGTGTCATGAAGATGAGTAATTTCTTGAGGCTGTAGTTTTCCGATGCCTTTAGCCAGAAGCAAAAGGTCTGGAAAGGGTAGCTTCTCGTATTCATTTGAACTTTGCGCAGTTTCTTAAGACTGAAATATTACCAGAGTAACTAAAGTTAAGGGAAACAAATCTTCTCTGGATGAACAGTGCCTTTGCTATGAACAAACGCTAAGCAATGATTTCCAAACCATTTGAAGAAAAGACTATACTTTGATGGACAAGGCAATTTAGTCTCCAAATACCAGGGATGAAAACAAGAATTGCGGATTTTCAGGGTCTAAACTTGCTGTACTACTAGACTTCTTAGCCTTGGGGAAAAGCAATACCCAAGAGATTATAAGTTTATATCTTTTGCAATGCCTTGAATAAATTCAAAAACGAGAATCAAAGAGTAGCGTTATCATAACCAGACCATGTTGGCCAAGCGAGCCTATACTTTTTTATTTTGAATTAACATGTCGTCATTTGTGCATGTAGAAATCTGTGAGCCAGGAGAGTATACAAAGCAAGAAAAATCTGGAGTTATCAACTGCCTGATGTGCCCAATTGGAACATACCAACCAAAATTCCGCGCCACTAAATGCGAGCCCTGCCCAGATGGAAAAACAACTACACAGAAAGCTTCTACTTCCATTAAAGATTGTCATTAACCCACTGGTAACTATTCGTTGTCATTATTTGATACTACCACCATTATCATCAAGGTCATCATCATCGTCATCGTTTTCGTCTTCGGTATTATTATAATTATTATTACCAATATACCTTACTAGAAATTTAATTCTATATTTGTGTTCGGGACAGATCTGTCAACCCCATTTTTATTAAGTAAAAACACCATTGCTAAATGCGAATCGAGAAAGGAAAAACAAAGGTCGTCAGATCTTTCTTCCAGAATAATATGACCTTTACATGGTTACAAATATTGCACATTTTTACTCATCAGCGAACTTCCTGAAAGATCCAGAGGAAATCAATCCAAAAAAATATGATAATGTGGAAGGCGTAAGCGTTCTTAAAATGCCTTTAAGAGGAGCAGTGAGTCAGTTACAAACCACTGATACGAAATTGTTCTTTTCTTTTCAGGATCTTGGGCTCTCCCAGTCCCAAGTGGATAAAAGTTAAGCATACAAGTGAAGAAAATGATTTTCTATGTTTAGACCAAGAGAAATTATTCAATACTGTAGAAGTAGAAAATAGCTGTAAATGGAATGACAGGCAAACGGTTCCAATTTGCCTTGAAAATAAATAAAAACTAAAGCCCAAATAGCACAGTGTATATTTACATTCTTTGTGTTCAAAAAACTACGTGAAATTTCGAACCGAAGCAGTGCGTTTTTTTCATAGATGATTTTTAAGTTGGTGAGATTTCCGTGTAAATCGAAAGAATATAAATTGAGTTTATATTCTTTTGGTATAAACCCATACTATGCATACAGTTCTTGGGGGAAAAAACCATAGTGAAGACTAAATAATACCTCTGAGAACAAGGCTTTGTTTTAGAAAAGTATGGTGTTGTGCGGAAATCTTTCCTTTTGTGTCCATCAGATTATTTTTCCCCAAATTTGTAACTGCGTTACTCGGTGAAGAAATGTCATCTCCAAAAGAAAGAATAAAGCAGTTCTCTCACTGATTTGTGCAGTACACATTGGGCAGAATGCCTATTGTTCTCGTAACATTTACTTGCAGTATCGAAAAAACTATAGATCTGTAATATTAGCTACGAGATCTTGAGCACTTTCTTCTACAGCGAATACTGCTGTAGCTCATTAATTTGTCGAGCGGAGTTAGGAGACAAAGGCCTCGCAAGTTATTTTTTGTGCTGTTGTTCCGCTTTATCGCACTCTACCCGCATCAAACCTGTGACAATACAATTGTTCTCCCCAAGAGAACTGCATAAAAGTACAACCAAGGCATTCACCAAAGAGTACTGATATGGATTCCATACATGTTCCTTAAAGATTATTAAAATGATTGTAGAATCTAACTTGAGTAACATGAAGTAACGCTTTCAAGGAAATCCCGAAATGATTACTAGAATAGATATATTGCTTTAACAACTGGTTGTTTTCATTCAAATAAGTCATACAAGTGTTAATCCTTCTGAAGTTTTTTTTAGAGCAAAACAAACCTTAGAAAAGAAAAAGATACTTCTGATTCAACGTGATCTTTCCAGTTGATGATAACTCAACTTTTTACTCAGAGATTGTACTGCCGCCTCCATGTGAGTATCATTACGCATTTTAAAAAATCCTTTTTTGAGAATGACCTTGGCCGGTTCCGTGTTTGCCGCATTCAAGTTAGAGGCCAACAGGACTTCGCTGCAAAAAAGGTGTCTTGAAAGAAAATTAGGCAAGATTTCTGTATAATCCCATATTTAATTATGCATACAGTTTTAGGATAAAGGAAAAATGGGGAAAACGATAGATTGCCTATGGGACGCAAGCTTTTTAAGAGTAATCAACATGTGTTTCACCTGCTTGCCTAAGTGGTACTGCTGCGTCTTCTCTTGCGAAACAAGTTACTTCCTTCACTTATGATGTTAGTTTTATTCTTAATAAAAGCATCAGGGGTAAAACGTTACACGGTCAACCACGGTATTTTTTCTCTAAATTCTTAGACCCTGTCTGATAATTCAAATGTGAAAATCCAACATCCAGTTTTAAATCTATAAATCACTTCCTTTTCATTCATTTATTCATAACTACAAAATCTCATCACTACGCGGAGGCAGATTTTAACAATCTCATTTCTACTCGTTGTATACCATCTGGTTTTCCCACGGGAGAGATTAAAAACATCAGTTTGATACAAACGTATATTAATTAAATCTCCTCTTCGTCCATAGGAAGTAAGGCTACTCAAAATAGGCTGTGGGTTGTGTGGTGGCGATCTTACCGATAGCTCTAGAAAAATAATGATGACAGCTGCAAATACTTTGGCTAATTATATATTACAGCTTTTTAAAATTATTAGGAAACTCTATGTAAGTATGTAGTGAAAGAAAGGTTTCTAAACTTTAGCGGAAAATTGATCGTTCTAGAAAATTTCTTCAAGGTGATTTTTTCGATTATTCTCAGCTCTCTCGGAAGCCGACACATCATGGCGCGGCCCTCGATCTATCGCTCATGAACAGCATGGTAATTTACCCATCAGCCAACGCAGTGCTACACTTTTTTTTAAGTGCTTTTAAAGAGACATGATCATAATCAAGATATCCCGCGTTAAGTAGCCCCCTAAGTAAATAAAAGTTTAAATTTCTCTTAACTCCTCGATCTTATCTGATTTTTGTGAAATTCAGCATATTTTTTAAAAAGCTTCACATGAATAAAATGTTGCAATGCCAAGTGATCAGCAGAAATCAACGAGTGGCTTCGTGATTGCAAGCTAACTACAACGTAACAGCTCTAAAGGATATCCACCGTTCGACTTTGGGTAGATATTGTTAGTAAGGTTTCTTTAACATTTAACGTATTGGGGGAAATCCTATACTAATTCTCAATTGTTCGGTTATCCATTTTATTCATTTGCTTCAATATGCATATTCTCTTTTATTTACTTCGTTGTTCATGCTATAACCAGATAGCTTTTTTAACAGAAGGCAACTTCTTTTAGGCAGCCTCTTAATTTTAAAGAGTCTCGCTCATTTAAGATTCAGGACTAAAAAAAATCTTTAGTTTTGATGGAGGAAGAAACAGAAGAATTAATCCTAAGTAGGAAAAGTTGGAAATGGTACTCATACAAATAGTCTTATGATGTCTTCTGAAAGAACATTTTTGCGTTTCTGTTGCGTTGGTTGATGAAATCAAATCATCCTTCGTGGATCATCCGCTGAAAAAAACAATGGATTTTTCTGCAGTTGTAACACTCCGTACTATTCGTTCATTAGGGACCTTAAGCAGTCAGGACGGCAACGCCAAGGAAGACTCCGATTAAAAAATGAATTTCTACTCTTAGTTAGAATTTCAAACATGGCTGCAGGAGCTCACTGTCTCATATGGTGACACAGCTAAACTTCAGCAGTGACGTATAAAAGTAGCGTTGAGTTCCAAATGAAACCTAAAATAATTTGCCGTCGCGGTTTCGGTTCGCAGACGACGCAAATTTTGGCGATTTCATGTTGTTGTTTTGTATAGGACGGCTAAGAAATGTACAGAGTTTCAAAACGCACGTGCTGAGCTATTGTTCTGCCAATTAGATCTCTCGTTTTTCCACATCCTCGTTGCCGTCGCCATCGTGATTGCTTAAGGTCCCTATTAGGGACCTTAAGCAGTCAGGACGGCAACGCCAAGGAAGACTCCGATTAAAAAATGAATTTCTACTCTTAATAAGAATTTCAAACATGCCTGCAGGAGCTCACTGTCCCATATGGCGCCACAGCTCAACTTCAGCATGACGTATAAAAGTAGCGTTGCGTTCCAAATGAATATTAAAATAATTTGCCATCGCGGTTTCGGTTCGCAGACGACGTAAATTTTGGCGATTTCACGTTTTTGTTTTGTATAGGACGGCTAAGAAATGTACAGAGTTTTAAAACGCACGTGCTGAGCTATTGTTCTGCCAATTAGATCTCTCGTTTTTCCACGTCCTCGTTGCCGTCGCCGTCGTGGTTGCTTAAGGTCCCTATTAGAGACCTTAAGCAGTCAGGACGGCAACGCCAAGGAAGACTCCAATTAAAAAATGAATTTCTGCTCTTAGTTAGAATTTCAAAAATGGCTGCAGGAGCTCACTGTCTCACATGGCGCCACAGCTCAACTTCAGCATGACGTATAAAAGTAGCGTTGAGTTCCAAATGAAACCTAAAATAATTTGCCGTCGCGGTTTCGGTTCGCAGACGACGTAAATTTTGGCGATTTCACGTTGTTGTTTTGTATAGGACGGCTAAGAAATGTACAGAGTTTCAAAACGCACGTGATGAGCTATTTTTCTGCCAATTAGATCTCTTGTTTTTCCACGTCCTCGTTGCCGTCGCCGTCATGGTTGCTTAAGGTCCCTATTTTTTTCTTTACGGCAGAAACTGGTTCTCATGGGTTGCGTCCACTATTTGTTCGTTTTGGTCCTTGTGCTGCATGTTCCTTTACGTACCATATCTGGACCAATCAAGGATCGAGATATTACAAACTGGATAACAAACGACCGTGGCAATATTCTGTCCGAGAAACTCGGTTCTCTCCGAGATTATCAAGAGAACGCCATTTCCGATGACGCCCATGAGGATCGTTTGGTAAACATCGGTTCCCTTCGTGATCTCCATGAAAAACAACTCTCTGATAGCGCTCATGAGGATTTGTCCGGAAACATCAGATCTCCAAGTGATTACCCTGAGAAAAAGCTCTCAAATAGCGACAATGAAGACCTGTCCGAAAACATCGAATCCATCAGCGATTACCCTGAGAAAGAGCTCTCCAATAGCGACAATGAATATCTGCTCGAAAACATTGGATCTCTGAGCGATTACCCTAAGAGAGCACTCTCCAATAATGCACCTAAGGAACTGGCCGAAAAAATCGGATCCCTCCATGATTACCCCAACAGCGTCAATGAAGATCCATCCAAAAACGTAGGAAACCTTCGTGATAACGCAGAGAATGACATTGCGCAATTTCTGCCAAAAGAAATCGCCCATCTGGATCTGTCCGAAAACATTGAATCTCTCAGTAATTTTTTTGAGAAAGAGCTCTCCAAAGGCGCCCATCTGGATCTCTCCGAAAACATCCAATCTCTGAGTGATTACCCTTCGAAAGAGCTCTCCGATAGCGACAACGTAGATCTGCACGAAAACATCGGACCTCTGAGTGATTACCCTGAGAAAGAGCTCTTCGATAGCGACATCGAAGATCTGTCCGAAAACATCGGACCTCTGAGTGATTACCCTAAGAAAGAGCTCTCCGATAGCGACAACGAAGATCTGCCTGAAAGCTTCGGACCTCTGAGTGATTACCCTGAGAAAGAGCTCTCCGATAACGACAACGAAGATCTGTCCGAAAACATCGGACCTCTGAGTGATTACCCTGAGAA
Source organism: Stylophora pistillata (assembly GCF_964205215.1). NCBI lineage: Eukaryota > Metazoa > Cnidaria > Anthozoa > Scleractinia > Pocilloporidae > Stylophora > Stylophora pistillata. Next base: position 20,654,274 of record NC_142527.1, on the reverse strand, counting down.
AGAGCTCTCCGATAACGACAACGAAGATCTGTCCGAAAACATCGGACCTCTGAGTGATTACCCTGAGAAAGAGCTCTCCGATAGCGACAACGAAGATCTGCACGAAAACATCGGACCTCTGAGTGATTACCCTAAGAAAGAGCTCTCCGATAGCGACATCGAAGATTTGTCCGAAAACATCGGATCTCTGAGTGATTACCCTAAGAAAGAGCTCTCCGATAGCGACAACGAAGATCTGTCCGAAAACATCGAATCTCTGAGTGATTACCCTGAGAAAGAGCTCTCCGATAGCGACAACGAAGATCTGTCCGAAAACATCGGACCTCTGAGTGATTATCCTGAGAAAGAGCTCTCCGATAGCGACAACGAAGATCTGCACGAAAACATCGGACCTCTGAGTGATTACCCCGAGAAAGAGCTCTCCGATAGCGCCATGGAAAATCTATCCGAAAACATCGGACCTCTGAGTGATTACCCCAAGAAAGAGCTCTCCGATAGCGACAACGAAGATCTGTCCGAAAACATCGGACCTCTGAGTGATTACCCTAAGAAAGAGCTCTCCGATAGCGACAACGAAGATCTGTCCGAAAACATCGGACCTCTGAGTGATTACCCTAAGAAAGAGCTCTCCGATAGCGACAACGAAGATCTGCACGAAAACATCGGACCTCTGAGTGATTATCCTGAGAAAGAGCTCTCCGATAGCGACAACGAAGATCTGCACGAAAACATCGGACCTCTGAGTGATTACCCTGAGAAAGAGCTCTCCGATAGCGACAACGAAGATCTGTCCGAAAACATCGGACCTCTGAGTGATTACCCTAAGAAAGAGCTCTCCGATAGCGACAACGAAGATCTGCACGAAAACATCGGACCTCTGAGTGATTACCCTGAGAAAGAGCTCTCCGATAGCGACAACGAAGATCTGCCCGAAAACATCGGACTTCTGAGTGATTACCCTAAGAAAGAGCTCTCCGATAGCGACATCGAAGATCTGCACGAAAACATCGGACCTCTGAGTGATTACCCTGAGAAAGAGCTCTCCGATAGCGACATCGAAGATCTGCACGAAAACATCGGACCTCTGAGTGATTACCCGGAGAAAGAGCTCTCCGATAGCGACAACGAAGATCTGTCCGAGAACATCGGACCTCTGAGTGATTACCCTGAGAAAGAGCTCTCCGATAGCGACAACGAAGATCTGTCCGAAAACATTGGATCTCTGAGTGATTACCCCGAGAAAGAGCTCTCCGATAGCGACAACGAAGATCTGTCCGAAAACATCGGATCTCTGAGTGATTACCCGGAGAAAGAGCTCTCCGATAGCGACAACGAAGATCTGTCCGAAAACATCGAATCTCTGAGTGATTACCCTGAGAAAGAGCTCTCCGATAGCGACAACGAAGATCTGTCCGAAAACATCGAATCTCTGAGTGATTACCCTGAGAAAGAGCTCTCCGATAGCGACAACGAAGATCTGTCCGAAAACATCAGACCTCTGAGTGATTATCCTGACAAAGAGCTCTCCGATAGCGACAACGAAGATCTGTCCGAAAACATCGGATCTCTGAATGATTACCCTTCGAAAGAGCTCTCCGATAGCGACAACGAAGATCTGTCCGAAAACGTCAAGTCTCTGAGTGATTACCCTGACAAAGAGCTCTCCGATAGCGCCTATGAAGATCTGACCAAGAACATCGAATCCCTGAGGGATTACCCTGACAAAGAGCTCTCCAATAGCGCCCATGAAGATCTGACCGAAAACATCGAGTTTCTAAGTGATTACCCTGAGAAAGAGTTCTTCGATAACGCCAAGGCAGATCTGTCCGAAAACATTGGATCACTCCGTAAATATCCTGAGAACAAAATTTATAGCAACGCCCGTGAGGATTTCTCCCAAACAATTGCATCACTTCGTGATTACCCTGAGAACCAACTTTCTGACAGTGCTCCAAAGGATCTTTCCGAAAACGTTAGAACCCTCCATGATTATCCTGAGAACGAACGACTATGAGGATCTGTCTGAAAATATCAGAACACACTATAATCATCCTGAGAATGACTTGTCTGATAGCCACCACGAAGATCTGTTGGACCACATCAGTACTTTACTAGTTTGAACTTCGTTAGCTCATTCACAAAAGTGAGGCCAAATTAACAAAAGATATATTTTTAAGGTTTTGGGAGTACTTCATGCGAGCAACCCATGTAATCCACAAAGGGCAAACGGGTAAATTCGTGTTATCAATAAATAATAAATGGTAACGTATTAGACCGCATTTGTTAGCTTGTGCCATCAGCAAAGAAGGCCACTTCTAAGTTGGTTATAAATTGTCGAAATAGTTCGCCCCGCCCCACTCTCCCTCGTATAAAATAAAATATTTCCTCGACTAAATATTGCACCAACGGGTATCAAGGTGTACATCTTAAGTAACTCCTTACAATGTTTTTCTAAAATCATTTCAGCTGGAGTCGCTCGGATAATCTACTAAGATAATCAAACGACTCGTGCGAATGTCTCACAGTAACCCCTTAGGTATTTCTACAGAAGCTACCGTAAAAAGCCAACACTTTGAGCAAAACAAATATACATTTTATATTGCGTTGCGAATAGCTCTTCCTGAAGGTTGTACCGAACAATTTCTATCGCACAATCATTAAGATGGAATAAGAAACGAACTCAAATATTAAGCGGGGACAAAAAGGATTCAAAGCGAAAATAAGTCACCTGCCTGAGGAGCTTGAAAACATGGATCACTCAGTATTGAGTATTTCAAGTTTTGCATCTGATTGGTTGGAAGGGGTTGCGCGCGTCTTACAGACAAATGATGTAGCGCAGCATGGAAAAATCAATCAAACCCGGCTCCCTTGCGACACCCATTTGAAAACTGTAGTGATTTTTTTATTTTTCTCAACTGATATAGAAAATATTCTTAATTCTTATATTCCGCCAGATATCTTCCCTCGTGTGCGATTGGTCTGAACACCTCTCGATATGCTTGAGAATTTACGGTTTTATGCCCAAAGCGACTTTCTCCATTTGAAACCCATTTCGTTCTATGGGCTTTGAACGTTTCGAGTAAAACTTCATTCTAGAGGACAGGGTTTTATTATTGTTGCAAGGAAAAGAGAACAACGAAGGCTGAAAAAGCATCTTCCCACTTTTTCGGAAAACTAAAAATGTTTCAAGCCGGGCAATGAATGAAATTCCCTCCAATCGCTCAAAAAAAATATTTACTGTTTGCACCCACATATCAAGCAAAAAATTTTTCATGTTTTCTCATTAACATAAACGTATGGACATTTTCCCTATCAGTTTTGCTCAACGTAATTTCAATTCTGTTATATTTTTTCCACATATGTGTTTTTTGTGACCTCGTGACTCGTCTAGGCCTCTTTGTTGGTTTTTAACATTCGCGTTTAAGTTTCTAAGATAACCGTAATCACGTTTTCGATCTCTGCCGTTTTTGCGTCCAACGCCGGTTTAGGCCTTACACAACGTTTGTAGGAATCTTTGTCTTCTTATTTTTATTTCTTCGATTATTAGGGACCTTAAGGAAACCACGACGACGACAGCGTAAAGTATGAGGCAAAACCGAAATTCTAATGAATAGAAAAGTAGCTTTGCGTGTGCGTTTAAAAACTTTGTTATTGTTATTATTTAAATTTCCGTCAGGAAGTCAACGCTGCTCACATACATTTAGCTGAGGGTGATGTGTGACGCCGGTAAACACACCCAGCCATTTGCAAAATTCTAACTAAAATATAAATATGTCAGTATCGATTTCATATCTTTTGTTTTCCTTAAAAACCAGTATTTAACTATGATTTTTTAGCGACCACAATCGCAGCCGTGTACTCTGAAATCAAATCAGGTTTTTCGGCAGCCATACTCATCGGGATATTTTTCATGGCACCTGATTCACATCGACCTTCGTTCTCGAACAGTTTTATAAGAGTAAGGCACTAGGAGAGCTATGCGTTTCGAGGAACGCGAGTTTCTAATGATAAAGGTACGAGTATCGTGTGCTTTCGCAATATATAGAATCGATTTTTTTTAATCGCACAACGCTATTCAAGGACTAGAAAGCATTGATATCTTTGAGTACTATTTATCACTTAATTTTTGAGTATTATGTATCTTGGAATCATTAGACGAGAGCAGAACATTACGAATAAGCTAAAGGGGTTTGCTTCTATTTTTTATAAGTCAGCGACTTTCCTTCCTAATGGGTTTCTGTGTTATGGTAAATGGATCATAATCTTAATTTCCCCAGGACCCGTATCTCGTTACCTAAATTCTCGCCATGTTCCTTTTCGATATGTGTAATTACTTTTAAACTACTCAAAGAATCTTTTCAAGGTAATCTCAATTACAGTCCAATAACTTACTAAACTTCAAAATTACAGCCGTTCAGAGAAAAGCGTTTGACAGAAATATAGGGCCACATAACGGTAACCATTTTATTAGTTCTTAAAGTAAATGTATACAAAACAGGATGAGAAAGAAAAAAAATCGTCAGGTCTTACGCGCGTTATTTTAGCAAGAGAAGGGCCAATACAAGATACACTTGTTCAAGTGCTATAACATTAGATAACATCATCCGATTTTTTACTAGCTTGTGCCATCCTTGAAATTTGTGTTCAAATATTACCTATTCTGAGATGCGAACAGTTTTTAAACAATAAAGTTCGAAGAAATCTATGGTCATTACCGTCAGTTAAACAAAGTCTCATAAGCTAAAAATGCCAACATGTATTTCTTAATTTAAGTCTTGATATTTCCTTCAAGGACTCTGGTCTTACAACTCTTGAATCTTCCAATAATATGATCTTAAAATTTGTACGTACACGGTAAAAATACTTAGAACAATGGCTGGAACGAACAGATCCAGTGATCAAAAAGGAGATACGTTTACCCTTGTAAAAACAAAACAAAACCCAACAACGAAAGCGAAAATTGAAGAGTTTTCCATTCTTTTTAAATCATCACAGCTCCAGCGTCATAAAAAGTAAGATATACTTCACCATCCACTACTTACTGCTTTTGGTCAGAGCTGCATTTTACTTCACGGTTCAGATCTGAAACAATCAAGGATCACAAATATGTTGTTAGTGAGATCGAAACTGAGGAACTTGGGTTTCAAATGATTTAAGTAAGGCCTGCTGGAAGGCCTTGAGCGTAAAATTCTTTTTATAATAACTAAGAAACTGAAGTGTTAATTGTGAAACAACAAAAGCACATACTCGCAGAGACTTTAAACTTAGCCTGGCCCCTCACAATCATTAAGTTAAATGTTCACACCCAACGCAGGGGCCCTTGGGCAAGAATCGCCTCCCAAATCCCTTGGGTCTAAAATGCCTGTGCTCTCGCACGACTCTGCCGCCTCCCAAACCCCTTGGGTCTGAAACACCCCTGCTCTTGCAAGATTCTGCCAGTTTCTCATAAATAGGCTTGTCCAAGCCTGTTTTTTTCCTCCTCCCTTCTAAGAAATGGCTGGGCATCGTAAAACATCCAGAAAAACACCATATTGCTATTTTACGCAGAGGTCATTCTTACAAGGGCGTAATTATTCAAGTCTCCTTTACAAGAATGGTACTTTGGAATTCAGGGTGGAAGTAGGAACGCGCGAAGATAGCACTCGGAACGCAAAATCACGGAAAATAAACTATAGGTGGTTTGCACGTTACGTCATTGCCGCCATGTTGGTAGACGTAAACAATAGATATCTCATTAGCTTCTTTTGGTCGTCCACCAGCATTTTTCCCTTTCACCATTGTTACCTGTGTCTCTAGAGATTGGTTGCAAACCACCTATAGTTTAGCTGATAGGCAAAGCAGCTGTTTTTGTTTCGTTTAGGAATGAAGCTCGTGGCATGCAAATCATCAAGAGGCCGTAGAGTGGTTTTAGTTCGTGCTTATGGAGAAAAAAAAAGACAATGGAAGACTCAGGCTCACATTGGTATATTCCGAAGTGTCCAACTGAACCCATAATAGATCCTCGTTCCACACAAGAGAATGGTTGGTCACTACCTGGATGGTCACTACCCCCTTTCAATTTAAATCAGTATGGAGTGGTTGAGTGTCTTGCAAAAATATTTCCTGGCTATAAAGGTTGTCATTAGAGGAACTTCCATATAGAAATTGAAGAGGAAAGTGAAGCGGTGATTCAAGAAGTTAGACTATAAGATCGAGAACGATCCTTGGGGAAGTGGAACTGTTATTTGTAGCAAAATAGATCGTAAGTGTAATGATCATTGTTTTAGCGAGACGGGTACAAAATAAAGTGTGTCACTTTATGGTGCCCCCACAAGACTAAGCTGAATCGAAGTAATTAATTTTAGCTCTTACCAAATCACAATATAGTGGTGTATGATTCTACACTAGGTATACCGATGACATAACCGCTTTTAAGAAAATGGATTAGTTTCAGCAAAGAGGATATGTGACAAAATTAAATGAATTTGTGGAATATTGAAACTGCAAAGGACAGAAGAAATCGTTTGTTTCGAAGTTCTTTTGCTTGGAACTAAAGCAGGAATAGATAACTCTAGGTAGAAAGGTTACGAAGTCTAATTACATGTATTCATGTATACTTTATTTCCCCTTTAGGCTCAATAATATATGCACTATGTCCATCTAACTGTGAATCCAAGTCTAGAAATTGATGAACATCTGCTGGGCCTTACTCTGTACTTACAGCGAAAAGTCTGTTAGTTTGGACCTTGTTCATACTAGACACAGCTAAATGAAAGGATTTATTTCTTAACATGGTTCACCAAAATTTCTCTGTTGCTAAGAGAGTACAGCATCATAGGGCGCAATATGAGGGTTAAACAAAATGAATCTCGTGAATACTAAGAATAATTATTATTTTTTTAGTCGGAAAAACATCCTTCCTCAATGCCTCGTATTAAGGCTCCCACTGAGCCTCTAAAGAAAAAGAATTCGCTCTTCCTTTCTAATAACCCCCGCCCAGAAGCCCTGTGAAATCAAAACCCTATCGAGGGCTTATCAGAACTTTTACGGTGAATAAGATAAGCTTTGCATGCACCCCATATTCGCACCTAACGAACTGTTCTCATTTTTCCCATGGCAATTATGTAGCAATACACTTAGCACAAATGGTTATTACAAATGATACCTTTCTCTAACTTCTTGCTTCATAGAACTTTCTAAAGGAAGCATAGTAACGTTGCTTTTATTTGATCCCTGCGAACTCGATCTGTTTCCACTCCTTGCGTCGGACACTATGAATTTTCGGTTTTGTATCATAGCTCTCAATACGCGAGAAAATCCTGGAATGAATATGAAACAGAGCCATGGGTTAACTGCACAGTAGCAACTTGCCAATAGGTTTGCGATGTAAGACGCTATCATATAACTCTTGTTACACGTTAGCATCACCGATGGTGAAAAAAGGTTGATGAAGGCAATCATAATATACATCGTCCAACATATTAAAAAGGCTGCAACGGTAGCGACGGCCATCCAGAGTAAATTCTGGGCGGATTCTTGTCTCTTTCTTGAAACTCTTCCTAACCGAAATTTCCTCATGCTGTTAATGTAAATGCGCAAAGCGACAGCAATGTACAAAACAGATATCACCAGTAGCGGCAGGATTAACACGGCCGTAAATAAAAAGATGCTGTAGTGAACGTGTCCCGTGTTGTCATCGAAAGCTGGTTCCCAGGTTGAGTAACATACTTGGATGTAATCGCCCTTACCAACAGCTACTCTCACCAGTTTAAAGGTGTAAAAATATGGCAAGTGAAATCCTGCAGCCAGGAGCCAAGTCAAAGCTATTAAAATACGGCGTCTTTTGCGGGAGTTTGAGATTCTTATGTGCAGAAGGGGATGAACCACTGCCACGAAGCGCTCAACGGCGATCATTACCAAGGTAAGGGTTGACACTGACAGGGATATATCACTCAGAAAACTACACATTTTGCACAAAAATGTGCCTCCAGGTCCGTGAACTAGGAAATCATTGGACCTGGCGATTTCATTTACAATGAAACGTGGAAGTAAAAAGATTGCCACGAGCAGGTCGGATACAGCCATGTTGATAACGTAGAGCAGCCAAGTTTCTTTTTTCCTTACACATAACGAGATGAGAAGAGAGTTTGCTATAAGAGATGCTAAAATGGTGAAAACATATACTGCAATGGAGACCTTACTCATTCCAACAAGGCACTGTTTAGGAGAGGACGTCTCGTTGCTTAAACCAAATTCGGAGAGATTCAGCGAGGTATTTTCGATGGCCGCCATAGTGTTTCGCAGTAGTTCAGTATCAGTTTGGTAGACCTACTAATGAGTAGTAAAACAAACAAAATTCGAAGACACTAGTGTGTTCAAATTATCGTCTGCAACAGTGTAACACTCCACTCGTCTTTTCAAGCTAACCTAATGAACGCAGCCTTTGACATTACTGATGGATGTACTTTGGCTCGTAGCAGTTGCGCAATGCTTCCTGAATGACTATTTATAAAGGTAATCACTTTATTTCGACAGCAAATATGGGATAAATTAGCACAGGCAAATTTTTCAATTTATTCCAAATTGCTCCAGAATAATCATGTGATCACTAATTAATAATCGGGAGTACAAGCAAAATTATAATTCTGTTTTCCTTCTTAGTTGCATGTTTTTTGGTGTCATTGCCCCCTTTTCCGCCATTTTGTTTTGTTGTGCTTTCGCTTCTTACCTGTCATTCAATTTAAATTCAACTTTCTACAATCAATTTCAACTTTCTGAAATGTTTGGGATTAATTGGAGTGCTCTCAGCCAATGAGCATGTTAGAATTTTTGCATGTGTATTATCGACTGAGTAATTTATTTACCCTGGAATTGAAAATAGTTTTATCAGCCATTCTTTCAAGAAATTCCCTTCTCAACCATGACCCAAGCAGACTTAAACACCGCCAGCCTAGTTTGCCAATAGTTTTTGGGATCTTAAATCTTCTTCTAGCCGTAAAGAGTTTCTTTAGGAAAGTATTTTGGGTCCAATGGACTGTTGGGAAAGATGTCACCCTGGCAACCTTCAGATTCGATTAACATTCTCTTTTTTGTTCGACTTCTGCTCATACAGTTTACTCAATTATCTCTTGAAAACCATGCAACTTTCTCTCGAATATCCATTGATCTAAACGCATGGAATCATTTTGAATTTTAAAATGGGTGATTCTTTTGACTAACATTTAGGGGTCGAAACTGGGGACGATGAGCGAACGGATTAAAGTACAAAGTTTTCTCCCTTTATTCCACTGATTTTATTTAATTAGTTATGTTTCCATTCTAATGGGTTTCTGTGATATGATAAAATGAGATTATCATCTTCCCTCCCCATGGACTTTTATCTAGTGACCTTCGAATGCTCGCGGTGTTCCTGTTTGAGATAAATGTAATCACCTCAAGACTCCTTTAAAGCCAAGTACAGCCTTCGATATCATTTCGTCAGTATCTGAATTACTTTCACAAATACATCGAACCCAGCATGGCAACTTCAAATCATGACAAGAAATTTCTTCCAGCCTGATTTATCTCCGAGTTTTAAGCTCAAGCTGAGCAAGTTCAAGTAAATATTGTGGCGCCCGGTAACCGCGATAAATAACAGTCACCTATTTAGCTAGAGCGCCATCATGATCAGTGATTGACTGTTTATAAGCTTATTTATTTAACTCTGATGAGATCCATTTGCCTCCATCCTTCACTGAATATTTCCAGTTTCCATATTTTTAGTTTCCAAAATGGTTGAGAGAATGATTGGCTCTGATCTGATGAACTGCCTTTATAAGAGCCTTATTTGTGGTTTTGCTCATTTATTCCCCATTGTGTTGGCCAAGGCTCACTTTCTAAAACACTAAAAACTGTAACGATTGAATGTTTCACCATAAAGCCCCTCAGTGCCTATCCATTTCGGTTTAATGCTCTAAGAAATAAGGTAGCCAAGAAACTGGGTACCACGAGAAGGGCAAGCCTCATCTACTAATTTGGTTTTATCAACTGAGTTGATAATGTAAATTGGCCACTGTAAAGGAGACTTTCCAAGCTTTGTCCCTTCGTATCCTTCTTCAGAGCGAATGATCGTTTATGGTTGGCAAATCGTCAGCGACGGCATAGAAGCCTTCAGATCGAAAGCTTAACTCGAAGTGGCGCCACTTAGGATGAGTGAAAACTTTTTCAACACGAAAAGAGAAATTTCGTATCTCAAAATGGCCATATAATATGCTAGTTATTTTTGTAAACACCGATGAAAAATCAAACCGTTTCACTTTTGCAGCGAAAGGCGCCGTTTATTATGTAACTTTAGTAGTGGTGTTGTTTTCACGTGTGAAGATAACATGTTATACTTTTTAAGTGTGAAGATGTCACGTTTTCGCGCGAGAGCTCACCTGGTATTCCTGAGGTGTTTATATAATAAGAGACTTTTAGACCCCGTTCGTAAAACCTCGAGGCAGTCAAAAGGAAGATAGTTTAGAAAGCTGCGTTTTTACCGTAGCAAAAAAAAATGTTTGCTATGATGAATGCACCGATGGGGTTGGATCGTGGCGCTGATCAAAATAGAAGGGAAAAAAGTTATTAACTGAGCTACTTCTAGGGTTTGAAAAGCTGTGTGGTCTTTAAAAATCCTCCATATCTGAAGGGTGATAGAAAACGTATTTTCCTTTAGGAACCTTCCTGAGATTATATCAGCAGAGTAAGAATAAAGCCAGATGAAAAACTTTTCAGACGAGCAATAATTGAAGCTGAGCATATAGGAAAACAAAATATGCGCATAAAAACATTGAATTAAAAAGCAAACGTCGAAATTCAACGACTAAAAGATGCAAAAAAAAAAAAAAACCACGAAAACAAGGCTCATTTTATGGAATTTTAGTTGTTTTCAGCCAAAAACCACTATAGATCTGAGCTGATTTGAATTAGGAAATGGGTTCGTCTCAAATTTTTACGCGGTGCATATGTGCATGAAGCATGGAAAAGAGTGATGTGGGGATTCAACATGCAAATTTTGCGGTGCTAGCACGGCCTTAAGTATCCTGGGAAAGCCTGCATCTTAGATTTCTGACCGATTGGAACAATTGGCATGCTTTTTGAGGTCTTAATGGGGTTAACTGTTAGCCGCAAAACGGTGCACCAAAAAATTTAACAGTTAGGCGTAAAAACTGAAAAATTTAACCACTAAACGAAAAAAAAATATCCGTAAAAAAATTCTGTTGACAACAGTGAAATGATGTTAACTGTTAGTCGTAAAATGGCCAAAATTTTAATCGTATGCCGTAAAAGCCATCACCCCATTAAGACCCTCTTTTGAGGGGGTGATGACTCAATACTCAGAGGATCATTGCCTTTTAGTGCAATCACAGTGCTGTCACTGTGCAATCACTGATCAATCACTGTGCAATCACTGATCAATCACTGTACAATCACTGATCAATCACTGTGCAATCACTGATCAATCACTGCGCAATCACAGTGCTGTCACTGTGCAATCACTGATCCATCACTGTGCAATCACTGTGCAATCACTGATCAATCACTGTGCAATCACTGATCAATCACTGTGCAATCACTGATCAATCACTGTGCAATCACTGATCAATCACTGATCAATCACTGTGCAATCACAGTGCTGTCACTGTGCAATCACTGATCAATCACTGTGCAATCACAGCGCTGTCACTGTGCAATCACTGATCAATCACTGTGCAATCACTGCATATCCAAATATACTGCATTCCACTCATTATATCTACGAGTTTACCCTGTTGTCATTTTGATCACATTTCCCTTTCTTCATGTCGACAATATTGCACCTAGCTCGCACCTCCCTTTGTTTTCGTCCCTCAACAATAATCACATGATCATGATTACAATTTTGGCTTGGTTTTTGATCCCGAGCCCAGTGTAAGGAACTTTGTGTACATCCGAAAGATTCCGAGTCGGGGAATCTGTAATACTCTTGCTTACGAACGCTTTGGGTGTTGGAAATCGTTGTAGTCTTAAAGCCATGCCTGTACTAGGCTTAGCCACAAGTTGCTCGGCAACTTTTCGGCAACTTTTGAGATTTTCGGCAACTTTTAGAATTTTGGCAACTTTTAGAATTTTCGGCAACTTTGGGCTTTTTGAGGTTCTTTGAAACCACTTTCTTCACGTTTTGAGCCACATTGGTCAGTTTTCAATAGACATTTATTCAATTTATTCCAAAATACAACAATTAGCCCCCCCCCCCCCATGTGTTGATTTTTGTGATGCCTTATTAAGAGGTCAGCGGTATCACGTTGCACGTTTTTCAAGGTGGCGGGCAATTACAGTGACTATTTGTTGATCAAGTGAAATGGAAAGAACCTCTGATATTATCATTGGACTTTGACAAATAAAGTTTTGATAAGAAGCAATGTGCGAATTTTTAATCTTTAACACCCAAAAAAGGTACGAAAAGCAGAAGAATTTTGGCAACTTTTCGACAACTTTTTGGAAATTCAGCAACTTTTCGGCAACTTTTTGAAAAAAATAGCAACTTTTTGGCAACTTTTAGACACTTTTATCGGCAAATTTTTTGGGATTCATCGGCAACTTGTGGCTAGGCCTAGCCTGTTCACAGTGTGAAGGGGTAGCATTTGGAAGCCAACTCTTTATTAAAAATTTCATTCAAGAGAGAAGAGTTTCATTCATTTTGGTAACTCTTTATTTTTATAACTGGCATATAATGTAATTTGCAATGTCATTTTGAGTAAACTAAATGACCACAAGACAAAGTTATGGCACAGGGAGGGTGGTTTCAGGTCCAGAGCTTTCGATATGAGAATCATGATTCCACGTGGTTAAATATGGATAGTTCGAATTCTCATAAAGGGTAACCTTGATATGATCTTCTGAGTGTAAAAACTATAACAAAAGAACAATGTAGAGATGAGTTTTGTTGATACGGAAAGCCTTCGATATAGAACTGAAGTAGAGGTGTTGACTTCATGGATTGTAGAACTCTTTTTCTGTTGAAAACTGAAATGAACTCTTATTAGTGAAATAAACATTTGCCAGCTAACGTCCTGAATTTAGCTCTCTGATTGCTCATTTTCTCTCGGTTGGTACACATCATCCCCACCTACTTCGGAACTGTTTTTGGATTTCTCATTAAAGAGGTGATGGATTATGCAATTTAATAGTGTAACAGTCTTAAAAAGGAGCAAAAAGGTATGGAAAAAAGACAGTGACCTCTAACTCCCTTATCCTAATGCGTGCTGACATTAGAATAAAAAGTAACTTGGCCATCTTGGACTTCCCACAGCCATCAGAAACGCGGTTGAACTGGGTACAAGGTTTAAGACGTTAGCACTACTCGTGTGAATCTCTTCTCTGTGTTGATGATTTTTAACCTGATATGATTGACAGGGTGGATGGTTCCATTTCTTTTTGAGATTGCAATAAGAGGAAATTAAGATGGACATCTCAGTCATATTTTCGGACAATTCTGCTGGAAATACTGAATAGGGACTAGAAATATTAAGACGCAAAGACTGTATGGTGAAAAATTTAGTTAAGACAGTGCACGATGAAAGAATATATTACTGAGCGATTCAAGATTTTCAACATCGAACTCATTCAAAGGTGAGTAAACTTTGCATTTTAGTCATAGCTACTCATTTCTTATCTTTCCATTTTCAAACCAGCCTTATTTAATTTCAACACCAATTGTAACAACTGACACTCATCACTTTAATAACTCCGGATCCGGTACAGAGAGCAAATATATCTTGAACGGAAACGTATGTTTCATTAACAGGTTTGTTCAGTATGGCGAAACTGAAACAAACGGGAAAATTTTGATATTGCGGTAATCAAAATAGGCCTTAAAAAGTGGCTTGGGATCTCGATATGTGTGGTCTAAAACCCACTCTATGATGGGCGACTGTTGCCAAGAGAGTGAACTGTACGCACCTGAAAAGAAAAGAAACTCCGCAATGGCAGCTGCAATAGATTGGCATTTTGACGTTGTTGACAAGACCAGACAAGGACGACAGACCTTTCATATGAGACGCGACCACTGATACACTGTACCTGAAAAAGCTGTTTCCACCATCTTGTTGTTGTACTAACAAAAGAGACTTTTTGCAAAGCGCATAAGATCATGCATTAGCCCCCTTCCCTCAAATTATATTTACAAATTGAAAAATTGAATGAAATAGATCTTCCTTTGTATATAAATATCAGCTCGTCATTATTTAATTCTTGTAAGTGGCATTCATGCAATATAGCCGACAGAAATCTTGCCCTAATTGGTTAGACTCAAGGACACACGCTTTCGGGAAGATTTCCACTTCCAAGCAACCAAAGCCTCAGCAAATAACTGGTTACTGTAATTATTCTTCGCGGTAGAATTAGTATTCTTCCTCAGTCGTAACTCTGCTTGTGCCAGCGTTACCTAAAGGAAGTCAAGGTTTGTTAGGTTTATCTCCTCGTAAAAATTTCGTGGTACAGTTCTGCAGTAGTTTATTTGTCAATTCTATCCAAGCAACGCTTTTGATCAGTTACGATCCCGCGTGCAAATATCGTGCCATCCCTTGATTGCACCGATTATCAGCGTTGTTTCGTTAGATGTGATATAGTTTGAATATGTGAATCACAGATTTATTATATTCTTCTGCGTTTAATTCTATCTGCACGCTGCTGCTGCTATTGCTATTCGATGGTCTACAAATTAATAGTATTACTGGAACCTTGTGCAGCTACCTGACCACAAGAGCAGAGGAAAACTGGTCGCAATGATCAGGCTCGCCTCTACAGTTTGTGACGAAGTCGTTTGCCTTCATGATCAACTCGTGACTTCCATCGTTGTTTTTCGACATACTGCGTGGGTTATCAGACATTCTGGTAAACCCAAAGAAAGCGCGGCCTCTCAGTTAAAATTAATCAATCCGTTCTTAAAACTTACTTTCTCTACTTCATTCAATTTTTTTTTATGTTTTGTTCCTTTCCATTAGCTATATAGAGAGAGCAAAAAAGTCCACTGTCAAATGGGTGACGTTCATTGCTTGTTACTTATGGTCCTTGTCCTGTACTTTCCCTTACGTGCTCGAGCTGGTGCTTTAAAGAATGGCGACGTAAGCAATGATGTTACAGCCAAGAAAGCCGGTCCTTTCGAGGCTGTAGATATGATCAACTTGTTCAGGTGAAGTGCACTCCAGGGCCATGTTGTTTTAAGGGCAGAAAACTAAGGTAACGCTATCCAATAGCTAAATCGCTATTCCAGCAGTTAAGTGATGGCAAAACCGGCATACTACGCCATCCACTGCAGAGAGATTTATCCAATAAATAGCGTTATCCAACCTTCGAGCAACTGGGACCAGATGGAGTATAATCAAATTTGAAAAACGCGACGTTTGATATTTATTTTTCATGTTATTCCTCGTTTGGAAAAAGGGTTAAGTTACTTCAAGTTGGTTAGTTCAGGTCTAGACCTTGAAATCTCATATTTAACCAACTGGGCATCTCCCAAGATAACCAAACACTGGGACAGAGAAAATATACTGCCTTCAAAGTTGGGAAGGCCATAATGACAAAAGTGGTAAATGGCATTTTTCTAAATCGTGAATTTCTTTCTAAACCGAGATTTTAATTTTGTGCCCCTCTTCCGAATTCTCTCAGTATTAGAGGCTTTTCACGCTAGAGAATATTTTGCTGCACAGCGTTAGAGGGCAAGAATCAATTCTCGACCAGGGTAAGAACAAGTTTCATCGATGAAAGGTATCTCAAGCCATAAAAACGTTTTGACTCAGAAAGAACAGCCCGGTCGATCCATACATGAATAATATTCATATATATTTTCGTTTGCTTTCCTCGTTTTTGTTCTCTTTTTTTGTTTCTGTAGCATTTATGTCGCATACACATTCACACTCATCATCTCACTCTTGAATAGATCTCCAAATACCATGGGAAAAAGAAAATTATTACAAAGAAGAGCGAAAAAGAAATTCGCTAAAATTCCCAGAAGGAACGATAGCGCAGGTTGTTCAAGCAAATCCGAAAGGTCGGACCACGCCGAAGACAATTTCGAAACTTCGGAATACGCTGACGCTGTTTACGACAGCCGATTCAATTCGGATGACACGTCGCGCTATTCGTCGAATGGTTCAGATGATTACAAAAGGTCCAGTGGTTCAGGCACGGATTCTGAAAGGTGCTGTAATGGATGCCCGTATTATGATCCAAACGACCATGACGATACAGATTACTGATAGAGACAACTCGCCTTATGTTTTTTTTAACGCAATAATTTTTCCTCTTTATCCGACAGAAAACTTGTTCCTTCATTTTGCGTCAGTGTGAGTGTAATCTTTGGCAAAATAGCTATGATCTGCGCCCTCCAATTATACAATTAAATTTTGGCGCCTCCGATGCAGTGATCTTTTGTTCAATCTTTTGTAGGTGAAAGATTGTTAGTGGTTTAGGGACTAATATTAATTGTAATAGTAATAATCATATTAATAGTAATAGTAATAGTAATAGTAATAGTAATAGTAGTAGCAGCAGCAGCAGTAGAAGTTGTAGCAGCATCAGCTTATCATAATTATCATTACTGTTGTTGCTGGTTTTTTTTTTTTTATTTTTTTATTTTTTAATTTTTTTATTTTTTTATTTTTTTACTTTGAAGCACAGTAGTTATTGTTATTCTGAGTTGGAAAAAAATGTATAGAAAGCCAGTTTAAATCATTTGGGCGGAGCCGCGGACAAAGTCGCCCCTCCCTCCCTCCCTCCCTCCCTTCCTCCCACCCCTCCCATATTTCGCCCGAGAAATGAATTTTAATCCCTGTATGAGCGTGGAGACAAGGTGGATGTGGCTATCCAATTCTTTTAGTTTTGTTTTCTTAGCCACGTACACATTTAATTTTTGGCCAACTACCGACTTGGCACTGTGAAGTATTTACTCACGTAATTCACCGCTGCGGTAAATTGGCTTATCCTCGACCCCTACTTTGACCCGCATAATCGCATCAAAAAAGAATGCATATGAGTGATCGACTAAAAAGAGGAAGGAAACTTACTTTTTTTTAATCACAAGACTCTCACAAGTACTTCCATTGAAAAAATGGATGACCTTGGAAGCTAATGGTATTTTTCGGATAGCCTTGGAAGTTGGTGGTTTTGGGGGCGCTCAATAAAAATGAAAGAGCGGCGGGGCATCGCGCCGTTCATGCTCGCATTAGGGACCTTAAGAAACCACGACGGCGACGGCAACGAGGACGTGTAAAAACAAGAGATCTAATTGGAAGAACAATAGCTCAGCTCGTGCGTTTTGAAACTTTGTACACTTCTTAGCCGTCCTATGCAAAACAACAACGTCAAATCGCCAAAATTTGCGTCGTCTGCGAACCGAAACCACGACGGCAAATTATTTTAATTTCCATTTGGAACTCAACGGCTACTTTATACGTCATGCTGAAGTTGAGCTGTGGCGCTGTATTAGACAGTAAGCTCCTGCAGCCATTTTTGAAATTCTAACTAAGAGTAGAAATTTATTTTTTTATCGAAGTCTTCCTTGGCGTCGCCGTCGTGGTTTCTTAAGGTCCCTATTATTCCGTCCCAGGGCCCTGGCGGCTTCGCCGCTTGTTCAGTCCTTGTTGCTGCTAAACGCCTCAACGGTATCGAACAGTACCATGTTACGGAACGGGCTAGTAATATATTTTTAGAATCAACTCATAGGTTTAATGCAACAGAAGAGTTCCATTCAGTGAAGCTAAAGGACAGTACGATTGGGACTATCGGCAGTTTAGGTTGAAGCTGCAAAGCACGCGAGCAGGCGAGGACTACCACACTACTGACTATACTCCTTGCAGATTGCAGACCTCTAGCTCTAGTCATCCCTCTTTGCTCAAGACCTTATACTTCTTCGCGGCTGGCGACATCCTCGTGCCGCAGAGCTAATAATCACGGCCCGTTCGAGCTCGTAAGCTAGGCACTGGACACCCAACCTGCTTTGTAGTTTCGAGTGCAAACGGCCAAAGAGAGAGCGCCAAAGAAAAATAAAAAAAAAAAGAATAAGAAAAAAAAAACGATGATTCAGGGTTTTGAGGGAGTATTGAGCAATATAGCAGATATAAAAGAGCGGGTGAGGATCCGATGAGGATAACGAAATACGTTGGAGAAGAAGTAAATATGAAAAAGGTTTTTGATCATATTTTCAAAACCGCTTGAAACGCTCGGCTTAACCCAAGTTGAAGTGACGGAGAATGTTTAATAAATTTTCCGTTTCTTTGACTTGGGTTAGGCTGCGTGAGAAAGCGTGGTTCGATCTCACATAGCAGAAAAAAACGACATTTTGCTTTTCTGACTTTCCCCAGTAAACGCTCAGTATAAAAGCGCCCGAAATGCAGGTATTACAGATAAAGTATTGATTTGCAATGCAATGCTGATAACGGAGAAGTCACAATCACGCATTGAAAACCCACTGTCTAGAAGTTTGTGTGTATTGTAATTTCGTAATAGGAAAACATACCAGAAATTACATGTACTTCTGACGAAACGTGCGTTCTCAGCGGGGTAGCCAAACGGTAGGTTAGGTTGAAGTAAACAAAGAAGGATCGAGATAGACTGGGGTCGAGTAAAACCGTTTATCGATATTTACTTTGAAAATACCATTATGTGATTGGCCAATGCACCGTTGAGCGTCAATCAACCAAATTCAAACTTGAAATGGGATCCACTTCGAAGCACAGCGAGTAGAGAGGTCGACTCACACAATTCCAGGAGTGAGATTTCGAGCATTCTGTAGTCAACATTCCTCTGTAGTTTATCGCGAGAGTTCTATTCCTTTTAGATTTCTCTTGGGAGAGTTAGTGAGCAGCGAGTTTAGTTCTCAAAAAGTGGCGTGGTTAAGATCTTGATATTGAGTGTAATCGTAAATTTCGTTCCAATACAATTGAGCTTCGCCTTCGAATCTCAAGGTTTCAACGTTCATTTCAAGATGCCTTCGTCCGCTTTTCCTCCACAAGTTACAAAGCACTATGAACTGAAACAAACCATTGGAAATGGTAGGTGGCTGTGTTATTTTAAGATGTTGAATTGATTGAAGGAATTAACTTGTGATTCTGCAAATATTATCCGTCTGCATCAAGCAGCCGGTCGATGGTCCAAAAACCAAACTACGTTCGGGTTCATCGCGTTCTTCACGGCTTGTAAATTCGAAAGGAACGAGTTTCCCTTGAGCTTTCCTTGATTGTCAAGTTTAAAAATCAAGCTGATCTCTCTATTCTTCAACGCTTTCTCATGAACGATGTGAACTGGGCATGTATTGGATCTTTTGTTTTCTGTAATATTTTCCGCGAACGTTGGTGTATACTACACAGAATGTTAATCTAACAAGAATCCTCTTTGCCTGACTTGTCAATTAGGGCTGTGTTTATTTTATATATTATTGTGAGTTGAGAAAGTTCTTGCTTTAACTGCTGTTTCGGCTTTGGCTGCCGGGAAATCTACGGAACGTGGGCGACTAACATTTGTCCTGGTAAGCCAATACTTGAGGTTGAAATTTCGCTGTTCGTCAAGAGTCATTTAATCGAGTGAAATAATAAACTGATCTGAGACTGTACTTAAGACTATTTGCTTTTGTTAGATCTGAAAAAAGCCTTGTCTAAATACAGCTGTATGTGTGGGAGATATTTCAGCGCAATTGTTTTTTTTTTCAATTTTTGAGAAACATATTCACATGAAGGTCACGAAGAACATGTTAATTGTGTTCAGTTACGTGCGTGGCATAAGCGTTGGTTTAATTTTGGTTTAACGAGGCATGAATAGGTGTTGGATATCAGGTTTCTGAAAAGAATATATTACCATTTGCTCGAACGTTATCGGACTGCCTGTTTTATCAGAGCTGACTCCGCGCTGTCCGTACAGTACAAGATAAAAAACTCGTTTGTTTCCAATTGTACACAGTTTTTGTTTAGATAAAAGACTAGCACATTTAAAGTGACAATTCCTTTTATGCACACTGTCAATACTTCCGTAATTTGCAAATGATTCCGAAGTCCCACAAGCGGTAAATCAGTATCAATGATTTATTTCTTTGACGCTCATTGATGTTTGGCTAGTAGTCGTTCATTTCGATGGACAATGCAAAGACTATGGTTCCAGAAATCAAAGTTGTCGCTGCGAGTTTTAATCCCCAAATACCATTTGATTATGAACACACTGCCACATCCGAGTGATGTCAGACGGTGTATTTAAAAATTAAGCATATATTAACATAAATTTTTCCATGCAGCTGCAGTCTAATCTTATGGCTCCTTTAATTTTGTTCTGAAACAAGATTAAATGATTTTTTCTTTACCCGTTTCTTTTGTTTCCTTATCTGAGCTAAGAGACTACCACACAAAAAAAGTTCATTTGTTTTACTCATAGTGCATGTATGATGCCAAAACAGAATCTAAAGGATTCAGTCAATGATAACATTCATTTAAATAAGACATGATAACATACTTTTAGAATCTCTAGTCGACTGACTTTGAAAAATAATCCTGTTTATTTGAAGCCTTTGTCTCTAGAAATTTTTTTTTTTTTTTATGACTGAGACTGTTATCTTGAAGATTTTGCTTATTAATAAAAGTTGTTATTGCATGGTTCTGCAGTACAAAGTTGGTTCTATGCCAGAATGGAAGGAACACAAAAAACCCTCATGCATTTGTCAAAATATCATGAAGAGAGTTTCAAAAGAAAGAGTGCAAATATATTAATGAATATTTTCTCAGAGGTTGAAAGATTGTATTTATACAAGGGAATTATTTCAAACAACACTCACTCAGGATTTTATTTTTGCAGCTGTGATGTTTCCTATGATGTTATTAAACTTTTAATTGTAGTTAAATGAGATCTTTAGAAATCATGGTTTAACACTTTCTTGTCTTCAAAGGGGATGCAAAGTTCTTTGTCTATTTTGATACATTTTAGGTGGGTTTGCAAAGGTCAAGCTCGCAATTCACCAGCAAACAGGAGAGAAGGTATGAAAGAATATCTTTGAAAGCGATTTTTCTTTAGTGTCTAAGACACTAGTTTCTGATCAAGATGGTTTTTCTTACCCAAGTTCCTTGTTAATATACAGGTATGCAAGAAAAAAAATTAACCTGTCAAATGAACGGTGATATTAGGGTTTTCATCAGAAAAGATTATTTGAACTGGTCGAATTGGATTACATGCATAGCAGGCATGGCAGGTTACTCTCTGTGACCAGATTTCCAACATACTGGGACAATTTAGTTATTATTTTAATGAATAACCTCTTTTTAGCCTTGACGGAAGAATTAATTAAAAAATACTTGTTTTCTGTCTGCAATCACAATTCACTGCAGTTACTGGTGCAAAGTGGTCTGACAGCCTGTGGGTTTCTACCGCTTACCGGCTTTGAATGACAACCCTGTCATCTTACAACTCAGCGGGTGACTTGGATTTGACACTTGCGCACACGTACCTCCCATGTGCCTCCCCTATTATCTGAGCTATGATGCCATATGTTTGGAATGAAGAAAATTTTGATGGGTTCTTCATTCTCCCAAAAGGAATCTGATCAGTTATAGCATTCCTTTATGAGCATAGGACCTGGGTACACAAGGGTGACAAAATTTGTTTGGCTGCACCAAAAATCTTGACAAAATTTAATGCAGTCAAAAATAGTGAAATATTTATTGACCATGCACCAAGTGTTAATCATATAGATCACAACTTGAAGAAAACTTGTGACTTGCATTCTAAAAGGGAGATCAAATATTCTTGATTGATGTTTTCTTTAATTCATGGCTTCTAAATTGAAAAATCTGTCAGATTTCATACCTGAGAAAAACTTTTCCTGCTCCAAGGCAGGAGAAGGGCACCTGTGAAGATTAATAAGGCTTGACCAAACTTGGTAGGAAAAAATCACCTCATGCTCTTTTCTCACAGAACTGATGAAATATTTTTTTCACAAAATGAACAAAAATTTGACTAGTGTGCTCTGCCCATATTTGCCAACAAAAACGTGTTAGACAGTGAAAATGCAACATAAGGATTTTGTTTGTAATTTATTGAACAGATTTTCATGAATTGTAAATTGAATTTGTGATAATTATATTATTCAAGGACTCGAAGCTTGTATTGCAAGCAAAATGCAGATAAATATTCAGGGCTGGTTCGATTAAAAACTCAACTAGCATCACAGGCTTGGACCCACCACATGTAAAAGTTGTTTTAATTAGTTTTGGATTAGCTTGATGGGACTCGGAAGAGCTCCCCTCCTCCTTTTTGAATTTCAAAATATATTCTTCAACATTTGACTTGTACATCTTCATTTATGTACACCGTAAATGTATGCACTCTGTATGAATTTGTATGTCATCATACATGTATAAAAGGCTATGATTGCACTTGAGATCAACAGACCAATTTAATACACTGCTCCTATGATAAGTGTAAACAGTGTATCACCATGAATTAGACTTGGTTTCACTGCCCTAGTGTAGTTTGCTTACTGTAAACAGAAATTTTTTTATGTTTAATTTAATTACAGTGGATGGACTAGATCTCTCAAGATATATATTTGCAAGTTTGTGTACAAAAGATGTAGTTGTCTTTTGCTAACAATTATTTTAACTGTATAATTTCTTTGATCAGTGCCTGTTACTGACACATATTTTAGTACTTTAAAAAGTGTTTCTTATCATAAACTTATTAAGTATCATCCCTTTTTGTATGCCAGGTTGCAATAAAAGTTATGAACAAGAAAGAACTTGGGGTAAGTACAGTTACGGGATTGTATAAGATTTTTTTATCATCTAAAGGTCATCTTTGATCATATTTTAAAACCTATGTGTACAACAAAGTCCCCAAGAGAAATATCAACTGGTACAAATTGTTCGTGTCTAGAATGGGATGTTACTGGTGGAAAATGACATCCTCTCAAGTTAGCTAAGTTCTTTTCTTTCTTTCTTGAACTTCTTAGACATACTCCTTTCTAGTTTATTTGTGGAATCTTGGGCTTGCTAATTATGTAATTTTTTTAATTTTTTAATAATGAACTAGTGCCCTAGCTGTTCACAGAGGAGTAGCTGCGACAGTTCTAAGCTACATCATTCTATTCCCAGCAGTTTAAGAGTCACTTTAGGTCAAATGGGCCAAGTTCTTAATAATGCACTGTAAATTGACTATTTTTACCTTTAATTGCCTAGTCTGACCTACCAAGAGTCCAGAGGGAAATAGAAGCTTTGAAGAATCTTAGTCATCAACATGTCTGTCAGCTGTACCATGTCATCCAGACAGATGAATACATATTCATGGTCATGGAAGTATGTCCCTTATGTCGATCTATTCCTTATGACTACTCTTTTTCTTTTATTTTGTAGATTATTTTATGATTAGTACAGTATATTATTTCACGGCAGAAAATCCAGAAAAGACAAAAGTGCTCGATTTGTCATTTTTAAGGTGTGGACAGTTAAGTTATGGATCTTAAATCTGTGTGTGAGTTGTGAGAGCAGGTTAAAGGAAGTTCTCTCATGGTGTCAAAGTACACCAGTTTGAAAACAAGGGAAAGGACATCCCATTGAAGAATACTTTTTTCAAGTATCCCACTTTTAAGAATGTCCCTCAACAATCTAAGCTAGATTATTAAAAATTGATTGCCAGAATTTCTTTGTCATAGTATGCCCCAGGTGGAGAATTGTTTGACTACATTGTAGCAAAGGACAGGCTCAAGGTAAAATTTGATGTAGATTATAGTGCCATGTTTATGGACAAAATTTTCTTTTCAAAAATTCATGCACAAGTAGAAATGCAATTCTTTCAAATATTGGAGATACATGTACCTTGTTTTGCATTAGGCCCCCACCCAATCCCCAAGCCTTTTTTTGTCTCCCTTGAGTTTTTTAGTTGATTCTTGGACCCAGTCTCTTCTCAATCTTTGTGGAAGGTTTAATGAACTGTGCGGGAGATATAATTCCCTATTCAGGAAACACTGACTTGCTAATGATTTCTCAGAGGTGGCAGATGCTTTGTGTAATACAGATTGATAACAGAGTCAATTTAAGATAGTTTTCATATTTTTGGTTTTTCAGCATATTGAGTGTGATGTTTTAGGTGCTTATTTATTATTATCATTTATTATTATTATTATTATATTGTTTTGGGAAGTAAAGTAAGAGTAGTCACATTAGTCATCCAGCATTGTTTACTATTTATTTATTCACTTAAATATTTATTTCTCTTTTCTTTTTTTTTTTTTTTTTTTAAGGAGGAAGAAGCCAGAGGGTTTTTCAGACAGATTGTTTCAGCAGTGGCTTACATCCACGACAGAGGATATGCTCATAGAGACCTTAAACCAGTGAGATAATCTTTTCGTTTTTCTATGAATTGAGGAGAGTGGAATTGTATTCATCTCCAAATTGGCGAGCATTCAGACAGTTCTGCTGTACATGTAGTTACAAGCTGTAGGCTTTGATTAGGACATGAAGATTTTCAAATGGTACAAGTTCATAAAATCAGTTGGGTCTGTTTGTAATTTTTTTTTTTTTCTAATGGTGATCTTGTGTGGTTTACTGGTATTCTGACTGAAATGGCAAGTAAAGAACTTATCCAGTATCCAGTAACTTACTGATTTTTGTATCATTATGTCACCCAGGAAAATCTGCTTCTTGATGAGGATCAGGTAATTAATACCTAGTAGTTCCTTGAAATGAAACTTTTTCAGAGTTCTAGAATGAAATACCTATGGGTTTACCCATACAGTAACTTAAAGGTTTTGAATAATTAGAGTTCAGTCTTGGTAACTAAGCTATTTTTTTAAATAATGTGAAGAAGAGAGAAAAAATGTATGCTAATTTATGTTCTAAACTGCTTTGCTAAGTAAATAAAAGGTGGTTTTTGTCTTGTCATGAACGTGGGCCAAAGAAAAAATTTGGAGTCCATATAAGGAATCAAACCTCAGGCCTTCAGAATCCCTGCTCTGATGCAGTGCTCGAAATTAGCGGTTGTCCAAGACGACCAAAAGGTTTACGGGGCAACCAATTTTTAGTAGAATTAAGAGGCTGGTTGTCTGGGGAAAAAAACAACAGACAACCCAGCCAAAAATAGAAAATAAATTAACCATAAACAGCACCTGACCTACGTGACAGTTTTGTTTTGTCAATATCTGGTAGTGTGAAGTTAATAATAATTTTCCTCAGCGAAGCGTTTTCCTGTGTTTTGGATATATGTAAATTTTATAAAACATTGCCAGGTACCAAACTGTAAGAGACACAAAAAGTTTCTTGTCTAGAGGCGATCAAGATCAAAGACGCCATTTTGAATATGCCACAACTTAAACCCCATCCTCGGAAACCTAGGGGTTGAGTCGATTTCAAGTTAGGGCATGAAGAGCCCCTGGGGACATTGTCTTACAAGACTAGTTCCAAACGGTTGCAGTTGTTCTGCCATCTGATTGGTGCCAGAAAATCTATGTGTTTTTCTGCCCAATCAGAGTGAAGTGCACTTTAGAGTCCTTTCGTGTGTTTTAACACGGACAGATACTAGTAGATCAGTTGCTCGCTATGTTTGTTTGGACCCTGCGACGGAGATTTGCTTGAGGTGAAAAGTTTCAGTCTCAGCACACAATGTAAGAGAAATCGATCAGATTGTCCGCGAAAATCTTACCTGCGAAAGTATTCAGAATAATTTCCGGTATCACTAGAGAACGTGTTTTAAAGTTTGCGAGGTTTGTATACAACACGATGGTTGCAGTCATTGATATGTCGCTTTAAACGAGATTTAAGCTTAAATCTGTCAAGAGTTTTTGCTTAATTTGCTGGGACTGAAACTTTTCCAGTCCCGTGAAGTTATTTCGTCGCACGGGCCACGCAGGTATGTCGGGCTACTGGCGCTTTCGCCTGCGTAGCTTTCTGCTTTCTGTGCGCGCCAAAATCTAATCTTAGTAATAAAGTCGTTCACAATACGGCCAAGGTTGCAGAGAACGTTAAGTTTGTGGACAACCTCCTGCAAGTACTAAGAGAAAGCTGAGCTGTGTTTCCAGTTAGCTAACTTATTAACGAGAACATCGTGGGAAGGAGAGATGTTTTCGGGAAGTTACCAAAGGGGTTTGGAAAGAGTTTAATCTTTCAACTGCTGTCTAGAGTGTTGAAATTCTTGAGCTAGAAAGGCCACGGCCTTGTAGTCCCTTGGTCATTGTCATTTCACCTCTTCTGTCGATTGTTGAAGACCAAGTTAAATACCTTTGATCATTGGGAATCGATCCGATGCTGTTTACAATGAGAAAAACAAAACCAAAGACCAAGAAATATTGGATGGAAAGGATGGGTTTGCTTTATTGCAAATGTCAGCTTAGTATTACAGGGTCATCTACCCACATCTAATAAGCAAAAGTTTCCACGCTTAGCTTTTCTTTTTTTTTCAAGCGAAGGTGAGATTAGATATTGGCACGCACATAAAGTTGCGCAAGTACCAGTTGCTCGACATACCTGCGTGGCCCGTACGACAAAATAACTTCACCGGATTGGCAAAGTTTCAGTCACAGCAAATTTAAGCTTAAATCTCGTTTAAAGTGATATATCAATGACTGCAACCATCGTGTTGTATACAAACCTCGCAAACTTTAAAACATGTTCTCTAGTGATACCTGCAAAAGTATTCAGTATAATTTCCGGTAAGATTTTCGCAGACAATCTGATCGTTTTCTCTTACATTGTGTGCGGAGACTGAAACTTTTCACCTCACGCAAGTCTCTGTCACAAGGTCCAAACAAACATAGCAAGCAACTGAGCTACAAGTATATGTCCGTGTAAAAACACACGAAAGGACTCTAAAGCACACTTCACTCTGATTGGGCAGAAAAACTTAAAGATTTTCTGGCACCAATCAGATGGCAGAACGACTGTGACCGTTTGGAACTAGTCTTGTGAGACAATGTCCCCAGGGGCTCTTCATGCCCTAACTTGAAATCGACCCACTGCCCCTGGGTCTCCAAGGATGCTTAAACCCAGACTTCTGTGAAAACCATTGCCGCACACTAAGAACTATGGGATTAGTTCAAGCTTGACCGCCATGTGATTTTCTACAGGGCAACCAAGGATTCATCAGGGCAACCAAATTCATGGCTTTGGTTACCCGGCTTTTGAAATAGGGACAATCTGGATTTTTTTTTAATTTCGAGCACTGCTGATGCTTTACCTCTGAGCCACAGAGCCTCTGTGGTGAGCAAGGCCCATTACAAAGTTCATAATTATATGACGTAAAATCTGTTTACAAGTACGCTTATATGCACAAACCAAACAAGTTATGTTGTGCACTTTGTTAAGAAACATGAAGTTCTTTATCTATGTTATCATTTTTCTTTGTGCAGAATATCAAGCTTATTGACTTTGGTTTAGTTGCTAAACCAAGAGGTGGAATGGCTGATCATTTAGACACATGCTGTGGCTCCCCAGCGTATGCTGCTCCTGGTTAGTGGTTGTACATGATTATAACATATATAGTGCACTTCAGAGGTTGGTTGATGTGGCTCAATAAAGAATGCTTGTAATAACATCACAATATTATAACTGAAATTGTATCTTTTTAAATCATTTGGTAACCCTTCTTTGCAGAACTAATTTCTGGCTTTCCATATCATGGAAATGAGGCAAGAGCTGTTTTTTTTTTGTTTTTGTTTTTGTTTTTGTATTTTTGTTTTGTTATTATAATAGTGCATTTTCCTCGCTCATCTAGGATGGTTTGATTAATTTTTCTTTTGTTTTCCCAAGGTTGACCTGTGGAGCATGGGAGTGTTATTGTACGCCCTCCTTTGTGGCTTCTTGCCATTTGATGATGATAATACTTTTAAGCTGTACAAGCTCATTCAGGTTTGGAAATCGTGGTCATTATTTTTGTACTCAACTAAAGTTGTTTATGTTTGATTATTTTCTTACTGAATATACTGTTAGACTCATTATAACTTTGTTTGTGTTTAAAGTATGTATTTTAATTGATTTTTCAGAAAGGAGAGTATGAAGTCCCAGACTGGCTTTCACCAGGTAGTTAAGTTGGCACTTATGATTTGCAATTTCTTCTCTTTTTCACTTTACTTTATCATGACTTAACAGGGTTGTACACAACTAATGGTAGCCCACTCACCACAGACTAGTAGACATTCAGTTTTGGCTAGTGGTTTTGGATTTCCACCGGCCCGTTTGGCTAGTTAACAAACTGAAACTGTCATAACATCCAAGATATCACTAGCCACTTAGTTGAAAAGTTAGTGTTGAGCTAGATTATTTAATATTTGATGATGGAATTTCCAAAGGTACTAGCCAGGGCCTTTGGAGTCTAAATCAGTTGGTTATCACACGTATGTGTTACAAATTGGACACATGCATCATAGCAGTGCGATTGCTGCTATAGTTACAGACCAAATTAGACTCAACATGGTCCTGTTACCATTTAGAATCACATACATACACTTGTGTGTACATGCTGTTTTTGTCACAACACAAATCAGACAAGGGATAAACTTCTGTTTGGCTTTTTAATGGAAATAAGAAGTGACAAACAGCTTTTTTCAAATCCTTTGGAAATACACTTTACATTGCTACAAAGGGACTATGGAGGCAAGTTTCCAATGCTATAAGTTCCACCGGTCAGTGTACTAATAAAGTTGATGAACTCAAAAGAAAATAGAAGAAAAATAGGGAAAAAAGATAACTGGATACAGGGTTCGTACAGTGTTCTTCTGAACAAGTTCCAGGTTCGAAGCAAAACAATTCACAACTTTAACTCATTTAATTTACCGAAAATAACAAGCTACATTGATCAGTAAGACAAAACAACATGGCGGTCATCTGACCTCATGGTCATCTGACCTCATGGTCAAACTAGTTCCCAGTCCTTCTAAACATACGGGTCCTGGAAAACCTGGAGAGTTGCAGGAAGAGACCACTGTAACACGTCTTGGAAAGTCCTGGGCCGGGTTGTTCAAAGGTGGGTTAAGATAACCCAGGGTTACCGTGAAATTTAATTGAAGATCTGAAAGCTTTAAAATTAATTTCACTTTAATTCCATTTGTTTACAATTTGGTGATTGAATGCTCTAAGAA